>NC_056527.1:138985063-139103185 GCF_019175285.1 Sceloporus undulatus
GGAGCATATTTCAGGACATTGTACAGTGGGCTCTTGGTATCCACTAGGGTTTGGTTCCAGAATCCCTTGTGGATATCCAGAATCTCATGTCCCAGTGGCATAGTAAAATGGTGCCCCTCATATAAAATAGCAAAATGAAGATTTAATTTTTGGGATTTATTTTTTCTTTAATATTTTAAGCCATGGATGATTGAATCTGTGGGTAAAGAATTGGTTGATACAGAGGGCCAGCTGTATATGGAGTGAATGTATATTTTACAGGAAATGGAGTACAAACATGTGAATTTTCATGCATTTTTGTTTTATTTTTACAAATTGCACTGTGACATGGAAATTGGACAGAATGGATTTGCAATCTAATACACATCAACATGTCATAGACCAGACAGAGCCTCATGTGTCAGTGCCTAGACAGACTACCTAATGCACTTTTAAAATAAGGCCATGATCATGCCAGCTCCCTTGCTCAGAGATTTCATATATTCTACACCCTTTTCTTTAACTAAAAGGCATCCTCAGGCCAAGTCTTGTTCTGTGCTTTCAGTCCGAAGGCGTTCCTCCATCCCAGCTGCAGTGGCACGAGGGGATGTAATCTTTATGTCAGTTGTGCTTTATTTTATTTTTTCTAAAGGGGGGAAAATCACTAGAGATGTCACCAGTGAAGGCAGCAGTGCTTCAGACATAAATAACAGCCTGCCATCTGTTAGCATCATTGGTTGAAGAGCACCCCATACTTTGCTACATGCATTTAATGGGGCATCCTCTGTAAAATCTACTATCCTGACATATTTAAAAATAAAATAATAAAAAAAACTTTTCACAGGCAGAGAAGCTGTTGGTGCTGGTGTTGCTTCTCCTCCTCCTTCTCTAAAAATCCTACTCCATTATTGCATAGATAACAGCAAAGAATCAGCATGATTCTAAGAATTTACAGTGAAGAATTCCAAGCATATTAAACTTCCACATTGATGCTCAAGCCTCATGGTTCTTCACATGGAGAGCTTTGTCTCTATGCCAGTGATAGGGATGGAAAGCGATATTTTAATGTGGTGTGTTATGCTTTGATTACCTTTTATATCGAATGCACTTTGTTTTAAATTGCCTTGTGTCTCATTCTGGGAAAAACACGGGATATACATTAACTAAATAAATATCTGCTTGTTTGTTGTTTTAAAACCTAATGATTTATTAAAATATCTCTACTCAGACCTGTATCAAAAAGAGATCATAGTCATTTGCAAGGAAAAAAATAGCACGGGTTAAAACAGTCTAAAATAATAAAAATAATTTCAAATAGACTAAGAACATATTAAACATAATTAACAAGTTAAAACAGATGTGCGATGACAAATATTTTAAAAACTGTGTTTCTTATGTGAAGGATAATTTTGACAAAAGAGAATTCTGGACTGAAGAGAATCATTGTAGTATTTTTCTCAAAACCTCATTTTTTTTGCACAAAAAACATTCACACAAGATTTTTTTGTCTGGATGAATATTTTTATTAGTTCTTTATTCAGTTTCAATTATTAAAAACAATAATACAAAACAATAATCAAATGATTATCATCTATAGAATCATGTACACAATGCTCCCGTTCTTGGGCTAATACACATTCACCGTACAGCCTAATATTAGAAAAGACATTTCAGAAACCTTCATCCTCACCATGGTCCTAAAGCTCCTGATTCCCCTTGTCTTTGTTGCACACCAATACTTTGACTGAAGCCCCCCCCTTGACACCCCATTTTCCCGCACCGTTCCCCTGGATTCTTCCACCATCTCGGCAGGGGGAGATTTGCCCACTTTGAGAATCACTGCCATAGATAGATATGGACTGGTGACATAATCGACAAGATTTGCTGGGACCTTCTGGAGCTCTCAGTGACCAATGTCATGAGTCTATGTCTGGCTACAGGAAGATAGCCAGATACTACTCAAATGCCCTCTGCTCTTAACAAGCAATGAAATGGCCAGATTTGGGGTGTTCAGTGGTGTCCCCATCCCTGATGTCACCCGGGGCAAAAGAAAAGGGGGGGGGGGGGGGGAGGTGGCCAAAAGCACACATTCAGCCCTCTACTTTGCCATGGTGAAGTAGGCCTCCACCACCATGGCAAAGCCAGGAGAAGTGTAGTAGTAGGAGGACCTGACCAGGTTTCATCTCTCTTCTGGGGTGCCATCCGGTGTTCCTGCACCTCCTTAGTGATGGCACTGGAAGTGTTTACTATTTCAGTGCTGATGTGCATCCTGGTGATGCTTTGGACATTATGGAGGGAAGAAGAGAATGCCAGCCTCTTCAGTGACAACCACCACATCAACTACCATATGCAAGCATAAGGTGGACCTATCCCTGCATACATCTGTAGCAGGATGCTGGCTTCTATCAGCAGATGTTTCATATGACTGCTTCTGCTCTACAGAAAAAATGCATTTTGATATCACTGTCAGGGTTCCATCCTATGGAATTGTGGGATTTGTAGTGTGTTGTGGCACCAGAGCTCTCTGACAGAGATGGCTAAATATCTCACAAAACTACAAATCTCAGAATTATATAGTATGGAGCCATGGTAGCTAAAACAGTGCCAAACTGCATTATTTATGAAGTGCAGACACACGCCTAGTCACAGATCCCCCCATATAGGTCAGATGTGTAATTCTATTTAAATTGTGTGTGTACTTACTTTTCTATTTTTTCTACATATAAATAAATAAGTGGCATTATATGCAAACGGGTGTCTTCATTTGCCCCCTTGGTGTGCATGCTCCCTTTTCGGGTGATGTGCAAGTATCCAACCAATGGGAAACTCCCTATAAACTCATCTCCAATTTTGCCTTAGGCAAATTCCAGTAACAGTTGGTTTTAAAAACTTAACAGAAAGCTTGAAACTGTTTCAGTGGTTTTGAACTGCTGGAGTCTGACCAGAGAGAGGTGACTTTTTGTTGGCTGAACATGTTGCTCTCCGTCTCTCTGGTGAGTCCAATTCCCACTTGGAAGCAAAGACATTGAAGACCTAACAGCAGCAACAGCAGTCATGCACCAAGATGTGCCAGTAGTTCCTGACATAGTATGCTTGAACACATTTTAGAGCTTTCAAACAAGAAAAGAAAAAGCAACCCAAGCTTCTTCTCATATAGAAGGGTGGAACAATTCATCCTGCACACCTGCAATTCATCTATTTATATTTAACATTATTCCAAAGTGTCCCTTCCTCCTTATCACACTGCAGCAGTCAGAATTTTGGTTTTGGAAGGTCAGGGATTTTTCTATCCAGGGAGTATTATCTGCAGTGCTTTAGCACCAGGAATAATAATAACGAGTAAACAACGATTGGTGCAGCTTTATTAAGGGAAGAAGAAAGATGGAAACCTTGTTGAGACAAATGGGGCTGATCCAGGAAAGCAAGCTGCCACACTTTTCTTAATGGAATGTTCTTAATTCACCATTCCTAAAGCAATACATGAACCAAAACTAGGAATATGTCTGGAGTCCCTGATTCAGTTTGGAGCCTGATTCAGCAATTTTGGATCTGAGTCTGGTTTAGCTGGTAACAATCCAGAACTAAACTATTCTAATCCTGACTCCAAATCCAAAGAGATCTGGGAATTCAGATTGACACTTTCTTCCCACTGTCTTACCTAGGAAAAAGTTAGCTATCAGGTCTTTTTTTTCTCCTCACATCCACATAACATGAAGAGATACAGTAGATCCTGAAGAAATAATTAATGCAACCCATTATCAGACTAATAACTTTTGTTATTAATTAGTAATATATTGTGTGTGTGTGTGTGTGTGTGTGTGTGTGTGTGTGTGTGTGTAAAATAGGCACCTGTAAAATCTGGTGTGGTTCCCCCCCATAAAAACATCCCAACCCCCCCCCCCCAAAAGGGCTAGCTTCTTTTTAGTGGTTGTTGTTGTTGTTGTTGTTGTTGTTGTTGTTGTTGTTGTTGTGTGCCTTCAAGTCATTTCTGACTTAAGGTGAACCTAAGGTGAACCTATCACAGGGTTTGCTTGGCAAGAATTGTTCACAGGAGGTATGTCTTTGCCTTCTTCTGAGGCTGAGAGAATGTAAGTTGCCCAAGGTTACCCAGTGGGTTTCCATGGTTGAGTGGGGATTTGAACCCTGGCTTCCAGAGTCTTAGTCCAATGCTCACTATGCTACATTGGTTTACGAATGGAAAAGTCCCCATACGGAAGCAGTTGGATGTTTATGTCAAGTGCAAAAGTCCATATTCAGTTGAAGGTTACACAGTGTTGCGTGTGAGGTGCCATTTTGCATGTTGTGCTATTGCAGACGCAGATGGCCTATTTGTTTGCACATTCATTTGTGAAATATGGCAATTCAGTGATACACAACTGTCCAATAACTTGATGAGGATCAAGTTCTCCTATACAACCTTGATGTGGAATCTCAGCCAAGAAGTGAATGAAACAACCACTGGTGAGATCTAATGACACAGTGAAAGAAAGAAGAGAGAAGACAATTTACTGATGACATCTCCCTGACAGTCCTCCTGCTTCCTCCTTAAAGCATTTGAGAATCTGGGCTGGTGCTGGAAATTGACATCTTACCCTGGATAATTTGGTTCCTGTACTGAAGGCAGATAGCTATCTTAGGATCTGCTTCCAATCAGAAAGCAGTCCCAGATAAAGGCCAAGATACTCGGTCAGGAGGTGCATCTCACATGTGTAATGATAGTATGTTTCCTATTCAACCCACCACCACCAAAATGAAATAACAATCTGAAGTCAAAGGCTTTCACCGCTGGCATCCATAGATTATGTGGGTTTTTCAGGCTATGTGGCCATGTTCTAGAAGAATGTATTCCTGACGTTTCACCAGCATCTGTGGCTGACATATTCAGAGAATGCTGGCATGGAAGTGAGTAGGATACACACACACACACACACACACACACACACACACACACACACTGTGTGTCTCTAGGTTGGGAAGAGTGGTTTACATGTTAATCTGTGATGACCAAAAGAGTGAGTCATGATGGCATAAGGTTGGGGTAAATGTCTTATGATGGTGAAAGGGGACTTGCACCATTGTAATCCACTAACACAATGTGAGCCCATTTTTGCCGGTGAGTCAGATGGCCTACCTTCCATTTTAACAGTGAACAACAAAACAACAGGTTGGGTTGCTATAGGCCCTGGGAAAGAAATAAGATTTGTTAGTTAAAACCCATGCTGATATATTAAACAGGAAAATTAAGAAGAAAGGCAGGCAGAAGATTAAATTAAGCTATTCAACAAGACAAACAGAATTACTTTTTTTAAAAAAAGAAAAGCTCAGCAACACCAGTGCAGATCACAATCAGCATGTACCCATGATCAATACATGCTCAACCTTCACCATAGCTCTTCTCCCCCTCCCTGCGTAATATGCATTAAACTTGGAGGATATAATATAACTCTAATGGCCTCAATTAATCCTTCTCCATAAACTGTGTGGTTGGATAATACTGGTGAGATTTACCTTGCCCCAGATTGTACTATAGAACTCTCAGTGAGCATTGTGTTTCTCTGCAACTCACTACCTAGGTCTCTTCCCTAGACAGTCATGTTGGAGGCACACTGCCTGGATTTTTCCCTCTGCCAATTTTGAATTTCTAGATCTCTTCCAAAGTGCCTCAGGGTTGTGATGCTTTATTCTGGCACTAAGTTGGCCCATGATGTTTCAGTGTGGAACAGGTACAAACTGATGTCAAACCACTAGATTCTCTTTCTTATTGAGGATTGGACCAGATATTTGATCTCTTTTAAATCAATTTTTCTAGTGAACAGCAACATCTCATGGTGTATTTTGATATCCAATGTCAGTGGAACTGTGAGTTGCTTTTCCTCTCCCTTCACACCCACTGCGTCTCCACCTATCAATACTAACATCTTGGTGTTTTCAGGGTGCATGTGCGAAAAGGAGGAGGGTCACCAATTTTAGTAGAAGCAGCAGAATCCAGTAGAAATCCACAACTGGAACATTGCTACAGCTTTCCAATCTTGCTAGAAAGTATTATGGTTGTTGTATACCTTCAAGACATTTTCAATGTATGGCGACCATAAGATGAACTGGGATTTCTTGTTCAGAGGGAATTTGCCTTTGTGTTCCTCTGAGGCTGAGAGAGTGTGACCTGCCCAAGGTCACCCAGTGGGTTTCCATGGCCAACCAGGGATTTGAACCATGGTCTCCAGAGTCGTAGTTCAACACTCCAACCACTGCACCATGCTTGCTCTCATCTAAAGTATAGTGTTATTAAAAGCCTTCGGCGTTTGGGAACTTCTACTGAAAACATGAATTTAAGGAAGGATTGCACACCCCCCCCCCCCCAAATAAGTGGAGATGGAAGTACATGTTTATGACTATACCTGGAACATCTTTCCTGTTCACTGCTTGCCAACTAGGTTATCTGAGATTGTGCCTGTATGTCATTTCTCCAAACAAGAACATACAAAAACTGATCTTTCAGGGGAACACATATATGATGATGTATATATTAACAAATATAATGCATTAAAATCCAGAAAACAAGGGCAAATGCTACAATGTATCCATTGTTGTTAACTGATGCCAAATTGACTTCGATTTATGGCGACCCTATATGAATGAGAGACCTCCAAGTCGCTCTGTCAACAGCTGTCTTGCTCAGGTCTTGCAGACTCAGGGCTGTGGCTTATTTGATTAAATCTATCCCTTTGAAAAGCAGAAATGGAAAGGCTTTCTTCAAGCTATGAAAGAGGATCAGGGAGGACACTAGTCTAACTTTTTTCTACAAAGAGTTCCAGAACCTAGAGCCAACCACTAAGAAAACCTGCTCCCATATTCCCACCAAACGTATCTATGAGTGTGTTGAGACAGAGACTAGGGCCTTTCCAGAAGATGCCCAAACACGGGCCATCTCAAGTAGGAGAATATGTGCTTTCAGATGAAAACTAGGACTGGTGTCGCCAAGCAAAATCAGAGTGTGGCCTAGATTGCAAACATTATTAAGTCTTCTTTGGCTGAGCTTTGTTCTCTCTCATTCATTGCTCTGTACTCTTAGGATTGTCTCTCTGAACATTTGTGGACTGCTCCTTCCCTCTTTGTTTTTAAATCCCAATTGAATTTTTATTTTATTTTCCAAAGCTTTGGGAGGTGTAGATTAATATTGTTTTATCATCCTGTATGTTTTGATCGTATGTATTTGTCACTTTCCTTTAGCTATATTTATTGGGGGTTTTGTATTATAGCAAAATAATCTATTTTGCAATTGTACTGTGTAGGTTTTCTAGTTGCATTACTCTGTCTTTTACCTGCATGCGAACATGTGTATATTTTAGGTTGTACACCTTTGGCAGGGCTGCCTGTTTTTTGTTGTTATTATACTTGTGAAGTGTCATACACAGTATAAACCAACCAACCAACAAACAAATGATATAGAATATCACACAAGCTGAGAGGGGCTGCAGGAGTTTGCTTTTGATTGAGTCTACAGGGAAAGGCAATATTCTATCTTCTTTCATCTGCTACAGGGACGTAGCCAAGGGGGGGTTCTTGGGGTCTGGACCCCCCCCCCTTCTATTAGAAAAATGAATGGTGTGTGCTGCTGCACCACCGCACCCAAGCCCCATTATAATGGTGGTACTTAGTCTGGACCCCCCCCCCCCCTTCCTAAAATCCTAGCTATGTCCCTGTCTGCTAATTGATGGAGTGCAAACTACTTTTGTACTTTGAATTCAGTTTACAATAACTGAAGTAAGCTGAGGACAAAGGGGGAAAGTGATAGGAAGGGAGGGAGCATTTTAAAAGCAGCTGGAAAAGTGAGACAACAGAGGATTAAATAGAACTGTTCCTGCCAAATTGGGACAGTTGGAGAGTTTGATAATGTGGACTGAAGCTGCATATGAATTTCCATGCAGACATTTTGAGGGAAGTAATGTCAGAAACAGGACAAATCAAACATACATATTAGATGGCATCCTGTACAGTGGACCCTTTGGGTTTGTGTCCAGCCCCCCACTCCACCCCATGGATACCAAAATCCATGGATAGTTCAAGCCTCATTAAATACAATAGCATAGTACAATGGTGTCCCTTATGTAAAATGGCAAAATCAAGGTTTGCCTCTTGGAATATATATTTATTACTGGTCTTCAAGTAAGACTCGATCCATGTATTTTGAAGTGCTGCTGTTGCTTGAATTGATGGATCAGCATTGTCAGACCAGAGTGCTCATTCATACAAATGGATCCCACCTATGAGCTTGGTAGAAACTCACCATGGCCTCAAAGTATGGGTTTAGATTTACTTACTCCCCTCTCTCTTTACTGTCCTCCCCAACTTGCATTTCTTCTTCTTCTCACTTTCCAATCACATCTGTCTTTCTATTACACCTTCCTTTTCCCTATGGCACCAACTTTTGCCATCTCCCCAGCCTGAATTTTAATCACTAGGCCTCTTCTGCTAGCACACGCATGCAAGGGAAGGCATTAATTGCAACAGAGCAATCTGTCTTGTTAGCCATGGCTGTTGCTGATTTATTGCTCTTCCTAGCTCGCCTGAAGAAATCAACTGATGTCTTTGGCTTCTCTGAGATGCTCCTGGCAGCCCAGAGGATGGAAACACTGTATCAGGGAGACTGGCTGGCATTAGGAAACCGTGGTCTCAATTTCTAGTTTTGTTTTGTTTTAAAGGAAAGGGAAAGCGTGAAACAGAACAATTTGAAATGGCTCAGATATTTGATATCAAAACTCATTTATGATGACAAGAAGAGACACAATCAAGGAGTTCCAGTTTGAGAAAAAGTCTGAGGGAGAGATGTGAGAAAGTACTGTGGTGCCCAAAGGTTGTGTGGGCTGTCCTTTGGCCAAAGTTGGCCTGAAGAGCCACAGTAAAAATTATGTACTAAGCCAAGAGGTCGAGAGCCAGGACCTTATCACACATGGGGGGGGGAGGGGGTTGCAGCTCAGATCCACAGTCACTCCTGTTCTAGCAATGCAAAGTGTGATTTTTTTTTACACCAGATCCAGAGTCACTCCTCTCTAGCAATGCGTATTGAGGGTAAAACGTGATGTTTTCCCATACCTGGTTGCCTTTCTGTTGTCCTTCCAAAGTGAGGGGCAAGCGAAGTCAGTTCGATTCCAAGCAAGTCACGTGATGCGGACTCAAGCAAAGGGGAGTGAGTGCACATTGTATTACCTCACCAAAGCATACTTTGAGGGGTCAACTATTCGAATCGGCACCCTTGGGCATTCTCAGTGGGGCTCTGGATGCTGTCCTCCTTCCCTGCCCCCTCCTTAGCTGTCATCCTTCATCGAGGTGAAGGAGGAGGCAGGGGATCATAGAATCATAGAATCATAGAATCGTAGAGTTGGAAGAGACCACTAGGGCCATCCAGTCCAACCCCCTGCCATGCAGGAAATCCAAATCAAAGCATCCCTGACAGATGGCCATCCAGCCTCTGTTTAAAGACCTCCAAGGAAGGAGACTCTATCACCCTCCGAGGGAGTGCATTCCACTGTCGAACAGCCCTTACTGTCAGGAAGTTCCTCCTAATGTTCAGGTGGAATCTCTTTTCCTGTAGTTTGCATCCATTGTTCCGGGTCCTGTTCTCTGGAGCAGCAGAAAACAAGCTTGCTCCCTCTTCAACATGACATCCCTTCAAATATTTAAACAGGGCTATCATATCGCCTCTTAACCGTCTTTTCTCCAGGCTAAACATCCCCAGCTCCCTAAGTCGTTCCTCATAGGGCATGGTTTCCAGACCCTTCACCATTTTTGTCGCCCTCCTTTGGACACGCTCCAGTTTCTCAATGTCCTTTCTGAATTGTGGTGCCCAGAACTGGACACAATATTCTAGGTGGGGCCTGACCAGAGCAGAATACAGTGGCACTATTACTTCTCTTGATCTAGACACTATACTTCTATTGATGCAGCCTAAAATAGCATTGGCCTTTTTAGCTGCCGCATCACACTGTTCACTCATGTTCAACTTGTGGTCTACTTGGACTCCTAGATCCCTTTCACACGTAGTTTCATTCAGCCAGGTGTCACCCATCCTATATCTGTGCATTTTATTTTTCCGCCCTAAGTGCAATACCTTACATTTCTCCGTGTTGAATTTCATTTTGTTAGCTTTGGCCCAGCTTTCTAGTCTATTCAGGTCATTTTGAATCTTGATCCTGTCCTCTGGGGTATTAGCTATTCCCCCTAATTTGGTGTCATCTGCAAATTTAATAAGTATGCTCCCAATTCTGTCATCCAGGTCATTGATAAAGATGTTGAATAGCACTGGGCCCAGGACAGAGCCCTGTGGGACCCCACTGGTCACTTCTCTCCAGGATGAAAAGGAGCCATTGTTGAGCACCCTTTGGCTTCGGCCGGTCAACCAATTACAGATCCATGTAACAGTTCCTTTGTCTAGCCCACATTTTACAAGCTTGTTTGCAAGTATGTCATGGGGAACTTTGTCAAAGGCCTTACTGAAATCAAGATATACTATATCCACAGCATTCCCTTCATCTACCAAGCTGGTAATTTTATCAAAGAAAGAGATTAGGTTTGTCTGGCATGACTTGTTTCTCTGAAACCCATGTTGACTTTTTGTGATTATGGCATTGCCTTCTAGATGTTCACAGACTCTCTGTTTAATGATCTGCTCCAGAATCTTTCCTAGTACTGATGTCAGACTAACTGGACGATAATTGTTGGGATCCTCTTTTTTCCCCTTTTTGAAGATGGGGACAACGTTTGCCCTCCTCCAGTCGGCTGGGACTTCTCCTGTTTTCCAGGAGTTCTCAAAGATTATTGCCAATGGCTCTGATATTACATTTGCCAGTTCTTTTAATAGCCTTGGATGGAGTTCATCTGGTCCCGGAGACTTAAATTCATTTAGATTAATAAGGTGTTCCTCTACTATCTCTTTACTTATTCTGTACTGAAATGCCCCTATTCTGTCCTCTGCTCCATTATCCTCAGGTTGAGCACCCTTTGCCTTTTCTGAGAAGACTGAGGCAAAGAAGGTGTTGAGTAATTCTGCCTTTTCTCTGTCTTCTGTTAGCATTTTGCCATCTTCTCCACGGAGTGGCCCTACCGTTTCCTTCTTCTTCCTTTTGCTGCGGACATATCCAAAAAAGCCCTTTTTATTGTTCTTAACCTCTCTAGCAAGCCTGAGTTCATTCTGCGCTTTAGCTTTTCTGACTTTACCCCTACACATGCCTGCTATTTCTTTGAATTCCTTTTTTGTGATTTCCCCCTTTTTCCATTTCTTATACATGTTCCGTTTCAAGCTTAGCTCGGTTGAAAGTTCCTTAGTCATCCATCCTGGTTTCTTGAGACACCTCCCGTTTTTCTTTCTCACTGGAACTGTTTGAAATTGTGCCTTCAGAATCTCTCTTTTGAGAAACTCCCATCCGTCCTGAACTCCTTTATCTTTTAGTATTTTTGACCATGGAATCGCCCTCAATACTTCTCTAAATTTACTGAAATCCGCTCTCCTAAAGTCTAGGATGCGTGTCTGACTATGCCTGGCTTCTCCTTTCCACTGTATTACAAACTCCAGGAGAACATGGTCACTTCCACCTAATGATCCCACCACTTGCACCCCATTAACCAAGTCATCCTTGTTGGTTAGGATCAGATCTAAAATAGCTGACCCCCTTGTTGCCTCTTCCACCTTTTGGACCATGAAATTGTCTTCCAGGCAAGTGCGGAATTTGTTAGGCCTTGAGGATTTTGCTGAGTTTGACTTCCAGCAAATATCAGGATAGTTGAAGTCGCCCATCACTACCACATCTCTCTTTTCTGACTGTGTGGTCATCTGTTCTAGAAAGATATCATCCAATTCCTCAGTCTGACTTGGGGGTCTGTAGTAGACTCCCACTGTAACATCCTTGTTGTTTCCTTCCCCTTTGATTCTTATCCAGATGCTCTCCACCTGGCTTCCATGATTGATGTCCAGGATCTCTTCACTGGTGTAAATATCTCTGACATATAGTGCTATTCCTCCTCCTTTCCTTTTTGGCCTATTTCTCTTAATAAGGTTATACCCCTCTATTTCCACATTCCAATTATGAGATTCATCCCACCAGGTTTCAGTGATGCCTATTATATCATATTTGCTTTGTTGTACTAGGAGTTCGAGTTCATCTTGCTTATTTCCCATGCTCTGTGCATTAGTGTAGAGACATCGCAGACCTTGGTTCCCTTTTACTTGCTGCCTGTGCAAGTTTTTTTTTGCCTCCCACTGTTGGGTCCTTGCACTGTTTGCCTTGTTTCCTCTATGTCAGTTTGACTATTTTCGCCATCCCTTTCGCCTTCCTTAATATTGTCTCCCTTCCCCTTGGAACTCAGTTTAAAGCCCTCCTGATCAAGTTCTTGAGACTGTTGGCAAAAACATTTCTTCCAACTGGCGTGAGATGCAACCCGTCTGTTGCAAGAAGTCCCTCCTCATGGAACCGCAGCCCATGATCGAAGCATCCAAATCCTTCTCGGCGGCACCATCTGCGAAGCCAGTTGTTCACATCCGCTATTTTCCTCTCCCTTCCTGGACCATGCCCTTCAACTGGCAGAAGAGACGAGATGACAACCTGTACATCCATTCCTTTCAGCTTCCTACCAAGCGCCTCGTAATCCCTTTTGATGTTCTGAAGGCTGTGTCTTGCAGTATCATTAGTTCCCACATGGACCAAAAGGAAGGGGTATTTGTCAGTAGGCTTGACCAGTCTTGTCAGCCTCTCTGTCACATCCCGGATCTTTGCACCTGGAAGACAACACACCTCTCGAGACATCTTGTCAGGCCTACAAATCACTGCTTCTGTACCCCTGAGCAAGGAGTCCCCCACTACGACCACATGCCTCCTCCGAGGCTTAGCAGCAAATGTTCCCTCGGGTGGGACTCTCAGGCTTGCCTGCTCCGTCCCTGAAGTCTGTCCACGCTGCTCTTCTTCATCCTCCTTGATATGGGAAAGAGCTTCGAATCGATTCTCTAGCTGCAAGCTCCCCGAACAATTCCTTCTTGGCTTACTTCTCTTTGTGACATTCCTCCAGCTGTCTGCCTCCTCTGTTTGGCAAGTGACCTCTTCCACCCTAGCATCTTCCTCTGCGTGGTACTCATCCAAGATGGTCAGTTCTATTGTGTCCAGGAAATCCTCTTGTTCCCTAATATGCTGAAGTGTAGCTACTCTGGCCTCCAGCTGCTGCACTTTCTCCTCCAAGAGTGCTACCAACTTGCACTTGGTGCATGTGAAGTTCTCGACTTCTGTAGGCAAGAAGAGAAACATCCCACAAGAGTTGCAGGTGACTGCAGCAGATCCCTCGCTGTCCATACTGCAAAGTCTTTAGTAATGAATATAACAGTCAATCTAGTGGGAATACTTCTTTAAAGGAATGTACTGGCTGCTATCTTACACTTAAAGGGAAGGTTCTGTTTCAATATCTGATTATAACCTGATGCCACTTGAGCAGAGTTAAAGAAAATTAAAATTCTCCTCTCTCTGGCCGGACTGCTCTGAAAGGCTCTGGAAGTTGGTATATAAAGCTAGTCTGCTAGCTCCGCCCCCTTGTGACTCACAGATGTGACTCACAGAAGCTCCACCCCTTCAGCAACAAGCACACGGTCTCAAGCACATGGTCTCAAAATGGCTGCCAAGCAGCTCCTCTCCTTCTCCTCTCTCTGGCCGGACTGCTCTGGAAGGCTCTGGAAGTTGGTATATAAAGCTAGTCTGCTAGCTCTGCCCCCTTGTGACTCACAGATGTGACTCACAGAAGCTCCACCCCTTCAGCAACGAGCACACGGTCTCAAGCACACGGTCTCAAAATGGCTGCCAAGCAGCTCCTCTCCTTCTCCTCTCTCTGGCCGGACTCCCTCTCTCTGGCCGGGATGATGGGATCGGTGGCAGGTTGAAGGAGAGGAGCAGATTGGGGTCTAGGAGAAGGCAGGGGATGATGAGATAGGTTGCTGGGGGTCCCTGGGGCCAGGATCAGGATGCAGGAGAAGACAGGGGATGATGGGTTAGCTCACTGGGGGTCCCTGGGGCCAGGATCGGGATGCAGGAGCAGTCAGGGGATGATGGCATAGGTCGTTGGGGGTCCCTGGGGCCAGGATCGGGATGCAGGAGCAATCAGGGATGATGAGATTGGTGGGAGGATGAAGGAGGGGAGCAGATCGGGGTCTAGGAGGATGCAGGGGACGCAGGGGATGATGGGATCGGCTGGTTGGCAGAGAGGAGGAGATGGCATGAAGGAGGAGGAGGGGAATGATGGAGCAGGATGCAGGGGCCAAGGGGGGTGGCACCAGAGTGCTTTTCCACACCAGAACAAATCACAGTGCAATTGAAGGCAGTCTGGAAGCGAATTCTCTGGAGTCACTTTTTCCCCGTTTTTACCAAAATGAGGGGTGACTTCAGAAACACTGCTGAAGCAATTTGCAAGGGGCTCCCATAGAAATCAATGGTGTCTGATAAAACAGTCACTTTCCGAGGTGAAACCGCATCGTTGGAAGTGCAATCACTTCAGAAGTGAGCTGGAACTGAGCCACAACACCACCAAAAATCTCCGTGTGATCTACTCCCCAGTGTGGGGTAATGGTTTCAGAGTTGTACTATGACTCTGGAGATCAAGGGTTGATTTCCAGCTCAGCCATGAAACCCACTGGGTGACTTGGGCAAGTCACACTCTCTCAGGATGGCAATGGCAAACCCCTGAAGAACAAATCTTGCCAACAGAATGCCGTGTTAGATTCATCTCAGAGTTGCCAAGTGTTGGGAATCATTTGAGGGCACACAACAACAACAACAACAACAACAACAACAGGCCAAGAGGCAGAAACTCTATCAGCAACTATAATCTACCACTTATAAGAGTCAAAGATAGGTACTTGGGAACAGATTGACTCTATACTGGTTCTTGTCAGGTGGTTCAGGATGCATCTACACTGTAGAAATAATGCAGTTTGGCACCAGTTTAACTGTCATGGCTCCATCTTAGAGAATCTTGGGGTTTGTCGTTTATGAGGCACCAGCACTCTTTGGGAGAAAAAGTTAAATACTTTGTACAACTACAAATCCCAAGATTCCATAGGACTGCAATATTTCTACTATGTAGACAGTTCCCAGGCGTATCGTAGAGAACTATTTTTTGGCTTAGTCCTCAACCAGGCATGCAAACAGATTTTATTTATTTGTGGTAAACAGAAACATGCTGGCAACAAGGAGAATTCAGTCCTCTCTCTCCTCCTCTCATGATAAAACTTCCGCAGATAAAGCCAAGGAGAAGGAGAGATGTGAAAGGTCCATCCAGAGCAAGAGGTGGCTGCCATCCCTGCCCTGGAGTGATTTGAAGTAGAATCCAGACCATTCCACATATCTCTTGAAAATCAAGAGGCAGATATTTAGCTTCTTCATCCTTCTGAGTGCCATAGCTTAAAATGCCAGCTGCAGAATAACAGGAAAACCATGGACAGCCTTGAAAAGAATATGCTCTGCTTTAATTCTGCAGTGTAGATGCAGCCACAGACTGTTTTGACCACACTTTTGCTCTTGTGGACTCTGTGTATGAGCCTAGACTGGCTTGGCTTTTTCTGAAGCTGTTCTCTTGGACTATAAGCATACTTACTTGGGCACCTGAAGGCTTTACAAAATACATTTTCTCATAAGTTTCTACAGTGCTGCTATAACAGTGCTAGTAGCCCTGAGGAACATGATTTCCCCTGGGTCCCTATGAACATCAAAAAGGGAGGACTTGGGAAGCTCATGTTGAGCTAGGGATGAAGTGGATTCTTTCCTGACTCAGACTAACCTCTGAGCTAGACATGAACCCAGGAAAGTGAACTCATGCATTTATAGCAGACAGTGAGAATAATATTCCTCATTCCAGCTCAAGGAAATATATTACAGTTGGCCCTTCTTATACACAGATTTTTTTATACATGGATTGAAGCATCCATGGTTTGAAAATGTTCAAAAAAAGTATAAATTTCAAATATCAAACCTTGATTTTCCATTTTTTATAAGGGACACTATTTTGCTGAGTCATTATATTTAATGGGATTTGAGCATCCATGGATTTTATTATCCATGGGGGATCTTGGAACCAAACCCCAGCGTATAACAAGGATCCACTGTATTCACCCAAATATTTAATTGGGAATGCTGAGTCTTGGACCAAGAGGCCCGTTCCCTTTCCCACCATTCTACCATCACTCTGTTTGGAGGATGCACATCCCAAACCCTGATTCTGGTGTAAACAGTCTGAATTATGTCCAGCATGTTCCACACAATAATCAGAGTATAATAGCCTTGAAATACATTTTAAAAAGTTGCCTATTACTCTAGAATTTCTGGGAAGATCTAGAGCTCTCTGTTCCCATAACATAGCAAGTGCCTGCACTGATGTCTCACAAAACTGCCTGGTGCATCTACCACCATGATGGGTTGCTCGTTCTGAGATCTGAATGAGGTGCCCAGCCATGTGACTATCATTGGGCACCTAGTACTGACATTAGACATGATCGAGGGCAGGTCAGGGCAGCTGGAGAGCCAAGATACTCTGGGCTGTTCCTGGAGCATCCTGGTCAGTGAAGAAACGGCCATAGAGGCTTGTGGCTGTGTTAAAATGTGGATTGGGTTTGTAGCGGAGCACTTCCTGGCTCAGCTAAACTAGCAACCAAGACCTGTATGGAGGTCTGTACACTTGCACCACTCTTCACTTTAATTCTTCTTTCAATGTTAATTAGTAGAGGAATAAAAATGTTGCTCCTTCATTTGGAACACTTACATAAATGTGACTGTAACTCCTTTTTGAAAACCAGAACATTTACTCTTAAACTGCCAAGGCATGTTGCATCTCATCCACATTTCTCCTGACTTGGGATTCTCCTTGGGGTAGGCCATGTTGGCTTGGTCTGAAGCATCATGCATAGCAGCAGAGAAGAGACAGAAAGGGAATAACTCAGCCTGACTCTTTCCTGCCAAGAGAAACTGCAAGCTGGATATGAATGCAATCAATGTTTTATGTTTCATTTTTTTTCACGCAGGGGTTAATTGTCTTGTGCCTCCGCCAACTGCAGGGCTTCCCAGCCAGCGTAGCTCTTCCAGGAACCAGGAGCATTGGGTTTCTAACACTTAGTCATAAATCAAGCCTAAATAATGTTGGGGAGAAAATAAAAATGGCCCCATCTGTGAACTTCAGAGAGGTCTTGAGCTGCCTGATAGATCAATGCAGTTAAAAGAAAAAAGAGGGCTGCAATGGTTTCCTTTGGAGATGGTAGAAAGGAAATAGAGATGATGAATAGACAGGGTTGGGATGTCAGAGGGGAGGGAGGGATGTAGCCAAAGCTACAGCCCTTACTTCTGATCAGTATCCCCAGATTTCATCAGTTTTATATTCTTTTTTTCCCCTCCACACACCTTCTGGCAGTGAAATATGTGTGAAAACCACTATTCTTATGGGCAGCAGCACAAGATTTAGAACTTGTCCAGGCATGTCAGGTGCTGGTGTTTTCTCAGGGGAAGGATTGAGCAAAAGGAAAGGCTCTGGGCCACCTAAAACAGTAGGAGGTGTCCATATCCTAAGATGGGGAGCCAATATTCAGTTTTAGATGGAAGACTCCTCATGTGAAGCTGTTGCATCCTTTTCATCTTGTGGGGGTTTACCTCTTTCTTTTCTTTTCTTTTCTTTTAAAAAAGAAGGAATAAATTTAGACAGGGTCTATGAGTATAGGACAACATCATGTGAAGCCCCTGATAAATGCACCAAGATACTGCCAAATGTAGGAAGGGGGCAGGGAGAGACAGAAATGTAATGGATAGCTAAGTTTTTATCAGCACATTAGTCTTAGCAGATAATTTTGTATTAAAATTTGCCTAGATCAAGTATTTCCATTCTATCAATGTCTGTACTTTCTTCCTCTGACCAGCCTGCAGGGTATATGCAAGTGCCACATTAGTATACCCATCAGATCTTATTATTTTATCATGCCTCTTTCCAGTGATAGACCTTGATTTAGCACAGCCCATAACTTTTTGCATTACCACATTGAATTCCTATTTAATTCAAAGAGCTTAAAAGCATACTTAAAATTAAGCATGCACTGCAGTGCAGTTCCTCGCTAGCTTCGAGCTCACGTGAAGGCACATATATTTCTGCTATCGAGATGGGTTTCTTTATCCTTTAATCTGACTTTGCAAAACCATTTTGGTCTTCTTACATGTCTCTGGGCCAAGCTGTGCGCTACAATGGAGATGCATGGTTGGATCAAGAGAGGCATCATAGCAGAGGTTTCAACAGTTCCTCCCACAGCCTCCCTGTCAGCTGCTAGTTGCTTCTGGAAATACTGGAACCAGGTGATCAGAGCTGGAAAAAGTGGCTTTAGTGAGAGTTATCACATGCTGCTGCCTCCAACCCATAGCTGCTGTGTCCTCAAAGCACAACTACGGTCTCCCTTTTCATTAACAGGGTAAACCCATTAATGAGCTCATAACTGCATTAGTTCCCAAGTGTGAAACATCGCTGCCAGGACAGGTGCAATGTTGGCAGCCACATGGTATCAGTGTCCCCTTTTCCCCCCTGTCTCTATCCCACCTCAAGTGGGCTGATTGTCTTTATTTATTTATTGCCTATTTATTTTATTTTATTTTTTAAAAACCCTCTTAAATTGCAGTAACAAAGCTCCAGAATAGCATGAAAAAGTGAATATACTGTATCTATATCTATATCTATATCTATATAGGAAGGTATGCTGGGTAGAGCATAAGGCATGGAAGCTGAGTTAAGGAAGAGTCAGGAAAAAGAGTGCAATGGCAGAAGCAACCCCAGTCTTGCAGCTGAGAAGACATGCAATAATGGCAGCTTACAAGCAGGTATAAATAAATAATAAATAAAATTTTTATTTATATGCCGCCCTTCCTCCGATCAGGGCGGCTTACAACAGGTTAAAATACAATCAATAATACACATAGGAAAAAAAATACACATTAAAACAAACCAACAGTAAAAAGCCCCATAGCCCAACCTCTTGGCCACGAAAGAGGAGGGAGGCCCACAGGATATTTATTCGGGGAATGCCTGTTGGAATAGGAAGGTTTTGAGGTCCTTCCTAAATTGGGCCAGGGTAGTAGACGAGCGGAGCTCTGTGGGCAGCGCATCCCAAAGGGCTGGGGCAGCTGTGGAAAACGTCCTCCGAGAAGTGGAGACTAACCTAGCCCCAGGCACCTTCAGTAGCTGCTGCCCAGACGTTCTGAGGGTGCGAGGCGGAATGTACGGGGAGAGGCGGTCCTTTAGGTATCCTGGGCCCAAGCCATTTAGGGCTTTATAGGTAATTACCAACACCTTATATTGAGCTCGGAAGCGAATGGGCAGCCAATGGAGATCTTTTAAAACCGGTGTTATATGGCTGGTCCTGGGAGCACCAGTGACCAGCCTGGCTGCCATGTTCTGCACCATTTGCAGCTTCCGAGTTTGGTATAAGGGTTGCCCCATGTAGAGTACATTGCAGAAATCCAATCTCGAAGTTACCAGAGCATGTACAACAGTTTCTAGGTCCCTCTGGGCCAGGTATGGGTGCAGCTGGCGAATCAGCCGAAGCTGATAACAGGCGCTCTTGACCGTCGCATTCACCTGAGCTGTCAGGTGAAGCGACGAGTCAAGAAGCACCCCCAGACTGCGCACGGAGTCCTTCACAGGGAGCGTGACCCCGTTCAGGACAGGTGGAATCACCGCCATTCCTGGACCAGGAGAACCTATCACTAGTACCTCCGTTTTCTCTGGATTCAGCTTGAGTCGGTTTTCCCTCATCCAGCCCATTACCAACTCTAGACAGGCCACGAGAGGAGAGACGCCATCCCCAGTCACTGCATCAGTCGGAGATGTTCTTTACCAAGCATGATTGTGGCAAGAATGGGGCTTGTGCGGTGATGTCATAGGATCATTGGTCTTTGGTGGGTGGTGTTTAACCACCAAGCATGTTATACTCTGAGCTTAATTGGGTCATATATTAATACCATGATTTTTGTCATTAAGTTGGTTATTGTTTTGGTGGTAGTGGAGAGAAAACATAGAATGATATGTAGAGGGGAAGGAAGAAAGCAAAGGGAAAAGTCAGAATTTAACCACAAGGCCAAAGTAAGGTAAAACCATACTAAAAGGGGGGGAAAAGTATTCTGAATTAATGGAAGGTTAGCAGCTGCAGAGTTATTAAGTTGTTTGAAATCACAAGGAAAGGCACATTAACCATTGCCAGAGCATTCTGACTCTGTCTTTGACTAACTAGCAAGCTCTACTAGTAACAATAACAATCCAAAATGTAAGGAAAAGATTCATCATAAACCGTGTTTACTTAGTGCTTGCTCGGTAAATTTTCACAATGGCTTCATGACTGGTGTTTCATAATTGTCAAATATATATCCAGAAACCTCCCATGGATTGCTATATTTTTTTGTGTGCTGGTGCTAGGTAAATTTCCCAAAACTTCTGGAAAGCTTCAATTACATTTTAGAAGCATGACGGACGATCCCATCTTCACGCTTCTGAAACAGTTCTGCAATGTTTCACACACGTAAGTGCCTCCGTGTGGTAAGATCCGTATAGAAGAACAAAAAATCCTGGCATTTTATGGAGATGAAAAAGGCTGGACTAAAAGGAGATTAACTGTAATATCAGTTTGAGTAAGCATGTCTCTCTTCTTCTCTGTGTGAGTATCTTCCTGTCTCATAATGTGTACAGAGTAGTGGTGGTAAATGACTTGCCTGAAATTAAGCAACCAAATTACCCTTTAGCTTTCCTCTCCCCCCACCCAGCACACAAACATATTGCGTTTTCCTCTCTGAGTTTCTTACCCAGCATTGCCTGGCCTTTCTTAAAACTGGGTGAGCACATGATCGCCCTCAAAAGGCCTGATCACAGGGTTATTCTAGTTGTGGGGCCATTATCTCCCTTGATTTTTAATTGCAATGATCCACAAGGGTGTCATTACGTTTGTTAATGTACCACAGCGGCCCGGTTGACACTGCTTGCAAGTGCTTTGGCTGAACAGTTTCCCTCGGGGATGGCTTGTATCAAAGGGCTCTCTGACATCCAAGCAAATGACGACGCGCACTGTTTTCTTTTCCACTTCCTTTCTTGCTCATTCCCACCCCCCAATTAAATTACATTTGAATCATGAGACGTAGGACAACATTTTTAGAGTCTCAAGCCTTTATCTCCATGTCACTCCTCACAAAGAGACGAGCTACTGTCTCTTTTGCTTTTCCACCAGTTCTGTTCTTTAAAGCAGGGGTGGGCAAGTGTCAAAGATTGGGAGGCGATTTTGACTCTTCAGGCAACTTTAAGGAGCACATTCTCCTGGCATACCCCCATCCTTGGGAAATCAATTAGTTATTTGCTTTCAAATGGTCCCCATGCTTTCTAAGGGCAGGAGTGTTTTGCATATTTTTGGCTCTTTTGGGGATATTATTGACCTGTGAGAGGCCTTTTTAGCAATAAAAAAATCTCACTTTTTTCATTGTTACAAGTAATATGATCTTCAGGGCATGGGGGGGGGGGGGGGGTGGCATCCTATCTGACCTTAGAAGCAAATCGGGGTCAGCCCTGGTTAGTTCTTGGATGTTTGTATGTTATGTGCCATCACGTTACTTTTGACTTATGGAGACCTTAAGGCAAACTTATCATGGGGTTTTCTTGGCAAAATTTGTTCGGAAGAGGTTTACCATTGTCTTATCCTTCCCAATATCCTCCTCAACCACTCAACCAAGTAAGTTTGGTTGTTCCCTGGCCTGCCCTCCTGTTGGAAATCCTCTCTAAGGACTCCTTTCTTTCAAGACCTGTGACCCAGATTTTAAGAGATTGGGTACTGAAGTAGACCACATATTGGCTTGATTAAGGAAACTTAGGGCCCATACAGGCAGGCCAAAATAAAGCTGCTTTGGATCACTTTGGTGTTATGCTGTTTAAATGATGCATGCGTTCTAAGAGTCCGGAAGCTGTGCCAAAGCCACACTCCAGTCCTTAGGATTGGAGCATGGCTTTGGCATGATTTTCAGACTCTTAGGATACATGCATAATTTAAACAGCATACCTCCAAAGTGACCCGAAGCAGCTTTATTTTGGCCTGTCTGTATGGGGCCTCATTGAGTTCATTACTGTGAAATATTTTGGATTGTTCTTCACTACATGATGATGCCACCTGGTTCCTTCCTTCCTTCCTTCCTTCCTTCCTTCCTTCCTTCCTTCCTGATGTTCCATATGTTTGTTTTTGTTTATGTGTATGCATTTATGAAAGCACATCAGTGTAAGGCCATTAAAACTTCTTTCAGCCTACAGAAAGTTCAGCAGTCACACATTCTCTCACAACTTCAGTATTGTAGCAACAAAAGTAGCACTTTCTTAACTTTTCCCTGGTACGCTGTTGCCAGGATTCCTCTCTGGGTCAGAAGCTGATGGCCCCAGCAAAATGCAATCTGCTTGCAACCAGCTGAGGCAGACGGTCTGAAAAAATGAACAGATGTGTCCTAAGGCAGCGAAGCGGGAAAGACAGAGTATTATATCTAGCTTTTGTGTTAACAATAAAAGTTATCCTAATCACTACTGACTGGAGAGTTCTTAAGAAGAGAATATTCCAGGGGGTACTACTTCTGTTTATGGTATAAATGGGCAACATGTGGGCTGCAGGCCACATGAAACTTTCAAAAGCTTTGAAACAGTTGCTCTCAGTTTCCATCACCCCACTTCCAAATTCACTCCTTTGCTCAGTATCTTCCAGCCTCCCCTGCCCCATATGGATAATTGGGACTGGAGAGATAGTGACAGGGAGAAGATAATTTGTTCTTCAACTCTGCACATTGAGATGGAGGACTCTGTGTTGTGTGTGCACATGTAGCACCATCCACACGCCAAAGGGAAGTGCTAACAGACTTGTGGAATTTGGAGATGTGGAGAAGGTTAAAAGTTAAAACAATTAAATGTGATGCCTCAGTACTACAAAATCCTGGGATTTATATTTTGACGAGGTACTTAGAATACTGTGCTATGGCATAGTAGTGCAGTACACATTCCAGTATCCCATAAGATGAAGCCATGACAGTTAAAGTGGAATCAAATAGCTATAACTCAGCAATACAGATGAACTACAGAATTGTGAAGGACAAGTGAATTTTTTTTAAGGGGCATCTAAACAGCCAGGGTTGCTGATAGATTTTGTCTAATTTGCATTCAAAACAAATTTGGAGCTACTTCTATGCACAAACAAACACACACAAAAACACATGGGAAGTTGCCTTTTACCAGGTCAGACTAACAGTACATCTAGCTTTCTGCCATCTGTACTAACTGATCATGAACTTTTATGGTTTCAGATAGTGCTTTTTCTTCAGTCCTCAATGGAGATTTCTGACACTGAGTTTGAGACATTCTGCATGTAATGCATGTGTTCTTTCACTGAGCTGTGTCCTGGCAATGGCAGAATTTTAAAGGAAGCCAAATTTAAAGTTCAGCAAGAATAAGAACATTTATCAGGTAGACTTTTGCACATTCTCAGTACTAGTCACTTTGGGAATTGCCCAGGGGGATGGAGAGCACTTATGATCTGTTTCCTGGCCAGTAGGTGAAGCAGGTTGGCCCATTTATTTTTATTCTACCTTTCCATTTCTTCCTGCTATTGTGTTCCCATCTAGAGTGATGATGACATTGCATGTTATTGCCTCTTTGTCTACTGTGTTTCTTTGGCACTTGGAAGAAGAGACAGAGGCAACCTGCAGACAAGACATCTGCTGAATGTATTCTGGGTCCTATGGAGGTGTCAGTGGATGATGTAATAATTTTACATCTGGCTAGAGAGATATAGCTAGACACTTCCACAATCCCATGCACTCTCCACCAGTCATAGAAGGCAGGTTTCAGTGTCTCTATGGTCGACTAGGGATGGGGCTTTCTTCACTGTGGAGAGAGTGACCAAACAAATCTCAGCAGTGACCAAACATAGATATAGGTAGGCATAATGTTACATTACACCAGCATATGCCACTCAGATTATGTCTTTATTTCTTATCACTTGATGACTCTCAGTTAAATATATGAACTGACTCTATAGTAAAGGTGTTGCATACCTGTTCCTATCTCTAAGGGATAAAGGGAAATGTGGACACAGACTCAGCTGAATGTGTAAACTGACTTCATCTTTAAAGGCATGTCCAAGGCAATGTGAGGCCTTTTGAAAGTTCTGCATCAAGGGTGGGGGAAGTGTGTCTCTCCAGCTGCACATGTCCTTAGCTAGCATGACCAGTGGCTGGGAATTCTGAGAATTACAATCCAGCTGTGTATCGAGGTCTAACATGTTGGGTTTGTTGTGTCATTTAGATATCCAAGTTTTCACTTGAGTCTCCAGCCATCAAGCAGTCCATGTGCATACAAGAACAGAGCCAGCTTTATCATATCTGTGTGATTACGCATAGCATGGTGAAACAAAAAGGAGCTTTTACATCTTGGGGAAAATAAATCAGTGTAAATGATAATCAAAAAAAGAGTTAGTAATTGGTGAGTTTAAAAAGAAAGGCTTTAAGAATTTTAATTCTATGCGAAGAATGGATTTGTTGAGAACCGGGCCAGGGATTTAACTAGCTGTGCTGACAAATCTCAGCACTTCTGATTTTACAAAACCTTTTATTAGGGGTTTTCATTTATTCATTAACAAAGAAGCTTTGAAATAAAGAGAGATTGATTCCCTTGGAAGAAATAAAGGCTTAGAAATTACAGAGACCTAAACAAACTGGCTCTTGAAAAAGAAATCTATAAAGATTTTTAAAATGCAAGGGGAAAGATTAGAGCTTTTAAGATGCAATCCTCTACTGAAGTACAGCTGGCGAAGGAGCTACAGAACTCAGCAGACGCTCCACACCTCCCTGCTTGTGTACAGGGACGGAAAACAATTGTATTTGTGTTGACATGCTCAACAAAATTATGTATTTTGCATCTTACCTTGGTAACTGCACTTTACCTGGAGGATGCATATGTATCCTTGGCTTGTGATGCATTTCAGAGCAGTAAATTCGGCACAAACTCATGTATCCCCTTTTAAATAAAAACATGAATAGCTCAATATGTGAGCAAAATGTGAGGGAAAATGTGCGAGCACACTTTTGTCAGTGGGGAAAATTCATACAGGGAAAGAATGCTTTAGGGAAAATGCTTATAGAAAAATAGATATGTAGGAGGGAGGGAAATACCTGTGGGAAATGTGTACAGTTTTCTGTGCGGGAAGTTGTGGTGGAACAAATATGCAGGTGGGGTTTGGAGAAATACAGTGAAATTGAAATATAAAGTGCATTAAATTTGCAGTATAGATGCAGCTTAGGTTACACACTTGTAATGGTGATTTTGAACTTCAGCCATTCTGTTCTAAGTGATCTTGCAAGAACTGCCTGACTAAAAAAACTTAGCTTTAGTTGAACAGGGAGAAAGCCTAAATAAAAAGTAAAAAACAGTTTCCAAAAAGAGCATATCTCAACCCCTATATAGAGTTTTTAGGAAGTTTTTTGTAATCTAGGTAGAAGATATATATTGTAGATCTCATATATTCTACCTGTTTTTTATCTAAATTTAATAAAGATTATTATATATAAAAAAAGGAAGCTAGAGAGGCTATCACAGGCTTGATAAAGTGGCAAAAGTCCTCTTCAGCTTGCCCACTTGCCCATGTCTCAGTCTGGGTCCAGTCCCGTAGTTTTTGCAGTCCCTTTTTGCCAACTGGCTTGCTCTTTAGGGAGATAGTCTTTTCTTCCTTAAGCGTCCAAAGGGATTTAGCCTCAGCTGCCCACTCAATCCTTTAAGTCATTTGTACGGACATGCAAAGTTTCAACAGAGAGAGAGAGAGGAAAAAATGTTTTATCCCTCTTTTAAGAGGAAAAATAAACAGTTTATTTTATACAGTTTCCAGAAGCAGAGAGGTGGCAGAGGGGGAATCATGTTTGGTGTTGACAAAGCTTTAATAAAAGGGTGTGGGAGGGAGAGAGAGAAAAAGAAAGACCACGAGCAACAAGAGGTTGAACCTTTCCCAAAACAAACTACATTTGATATTTACGAAATGTGTAATTTACTCCTTATCGGATTTTATATGAAGTCACATTTAATGCTGCTCTCCTCTCGCTGAGAGATTTGCCTCCCCAAGGGATGCCCAGCTAAATCCTAGGGAAAACAGTGAGCTTAGTTGTGGCAAGAAAACTCTGTGTGCCTCCACCTATCTGTGTTTGTATGTGTATATGCAGGTAACTTTGGGTAGTTCATCAAGCTTGCTCTGTGTAATCAATACAAAATCAGTAAAGATAATATTTATTTTTCTATCACCTTTCTTGTCTGGGTGATCTTTTTCAGGGGATTTTATGCACCCGAAGGCCGCTGCATTTGTCCAAGAAATCAAAGTATATCTCAGAAGTAGAAACTCAGAGATAAAAATCTAAAACTCATTTACTAAAAAAAGGAGCAATGAAAAGCAGGATGACCAGATGCACTAGTGAGTTCATCAGATGATGACAGATAAGTGCTTGTTATAAAACCATTACTACTTCGGTTTTCCAGGCATAAAGAGACCATCTGAATCATACAGTAGCTGGAACATAGGCATGTGTAAGTGTCCCTTACACATATGGATTTTATTTTGGGGGCACTGCGGGGGTGGTAGTCCCTTCTTTTCTCAAAGCCATTCCTCCTGACTTACTGTAATGCCCCTGTATTCACTCCACATAGCTATCCCATGCTTCACAGCAAGCAGAAAGATCAGAAGAGCACCTGTGTACATCTCCATAGCCAGACACAAATGATGGCATCAGTGACATGATGACATCAACCAGGGTCTTCCAGGGGGCTTAGCAATGCTGCAGTCATTGTGTCTGGCTATAGGGACACAGCCAGATGTTTCTTCAATCATGCCTGCCTGATGCTATAGAATGGCCATCAGGCTTTTTCAGGGGTTTTACAGTAAGCCAGTGGGTATGTACAGCTCAGCATAGCATACACCCACAAGTGGCTATTTATGCTATGCTGAGAGAATGTTAGACTGAAATCTGGAATCCTGTTGATGATATACACAGGCATTTGCATATGTCTTTTAAGAGTTGTTGAGGAAGAAGGCATTTAGCACATCTTTCATGAAGTGGCCCAATGAGAATGCATCTTATCTTTCTTCTGCCTCCCATGTCATTTGGTGGCTGGGACAGGGTGGGGGTGGCCAAGTAGCATTTATCTGTGCTTCTGCTGCTGGACTCATGAAGGAGATGTCATCCATCAAGATATTCTCACAGCAGAAAGGTGTACTGCAGACCTACAGATGGAGAAAGCAGGCATTTGATGCAAAAAGCTTTGTGCTGCAGCAGTATAATGCAGGATCTTGGCCAATAGATGACTTGTTGTTGTGTGTCTTTGACTCATTTCCAACTTGATCGAAATATGAACTTCTCACTGGGTGTTCTTGGCAAGATTTCATCAGAGGGGCATTTTTGGGGGAGACATCTTAGTTCTGTCTTCCATGCACTATATTGTTATGTCTGTTTGATCCTGCTTCAACTATCAGGGGTCCATCCTAGAGCATCCTAGAGTTTGTAGTTTGGTGTGGTACTTAGAATTTTCTGCTGTAGTTGAGGGGAGTACACTAGAGCCCACTAGCAGTTTTGTGGCTTTTGTTAGACTTGAAGGGTTTTTTAAAAAATATTCCAATAGCATACTCAGTGCAACTATGGTTGATGCTTAAGATGTCATGCTTAGTGATATCAGCAAGGGCTGCACCTTGCACCACCACTGGGCCCTGTGGCGTCATGAAGGACTGTGGATTGGGTCTTGAAATCTCAGATCCTGGGACAGCCTTGACTTTGTCCCCGTTCCTACTTGCAGAGAAATTGGTGTGTGATCCGAATTGATGGATCAATTCAACAGTGGAGCGTGGTTCCCACTACATTTGCCCCAATCACATGTTTCCCTCTCCAAAACAATCCACTTGTACTTCCCATTCAGAAATGAATTGATTCAAAATGATTCGGTTCCAGGTGGCTGAAGGGGAAATTTGAATAAATTCTGATCCACATGTGGTTCACACTTGTGCAGATTTGATTTATTGAAAAAGAAGTGGTTTAAATGGGTCTAGTGCATGGCCCCCCTCTCGGAATCGCTTCAGCAATTTGGATTAAGTGGGAACCAGGGTCATTTGAATCGGTTCAAATCAATTCACGATCCAATTTAAAAGGCAGTGAGAATGAGGCCTTGGTAACCCTAAGACTTCCCCATTGCTAATTGTTGAAGTAAGATTATGTGCCCAGTTGAGTTGCCTCTGCACATGTTTTGGGCTATTCCTGTATTCCCAACCCATGATTCTACCTCAGGTTGACTACATCTTATTACTATCTGGAAGGTCATAGAATCAACCCCTTGCTCAATGCAGGATATCCAGATAAAGCATCCCCAGCAGATAGCCTCTTTTTGAAGACCTTCAGAGAAAGTGACCTTACCACCTCTCTAGGCAAATGGTTCCCTTTGCTCAATCCCTCCTACTGTCAAGAAGTTCCTTCTAAGCTTCTGTCAAAATTTACTCTCCTATAACTTCTAACTATTTGACTTGGATCTACCCTCTGGGACAGCAGAGAACAGACCTGCCTTCTCCTCTCTGTGACAGTCCTTGAGATATTTTAAAAATACAGTCATGCCAATCTTCTCTTCGCAAAGCTGAACATGAGCAGCTCTTTGAACCTTTCCTCATACCTTTCATTTTCCATCCCTGTTGCCCTTCGGTGAATGTGGCCCAACATGGACCTAAATGATCCATCTGGCATCATGATAATAACAACAACAGGAATACTAGTAATTTAATGTTTTTGAGTTTTTTTAAAAAGAAAACTGTCTCTTTGCGGGGGGATATTCCATAGATATATACAAAGCAAGACTACAGCTAGAATTTGCCTTTGGAAATGCCTGCAGTCTATTAACGGTTTTTATTTAACCTTTTCTCGACTCTCAAAGGGCTGCATTAGTCTACGCATGCAGGTGGAAAATTGAATGGGGTCATTTCTATCCGTTCTATCTAACATGATGACTCAGGAACCCCTTAAAGAGCTTGTTCTGGGCTAGATTTCCCTTACAAAGCACTGGGTGGCAAGAGACGACACAAGGCCATAATTGGAAAAGTAGCCAGGTTTGAGATTAAAGTTGTTCCTTCAGCTGAAACGTTTTACACAAAGCCTCCCTCCGAGGTGATTTGCATAATGCTCTTTAGTGTTGGAGGAGGGAAGAAGCAGATTTGGGAATCCCATAATGCAAATAACTCTCTAGCTTTTATAATCAAATGCCTTCACCCGATCTAAAAGATGAGTGCAAGGAAGAAATTTACCACATGTTTTACCCGGCTTAGCCTCGTCTCCTTTGCAGGCGGAATTGCTAACAATATTCCGACCTGGTGGAGCACAACGTTGAAACATATAGAAACAAGACCTGCAGCCACTTTCTGCAATTCAATCTTGTTTTTATTGCAGCAATAGAGGTACAAAGTGTATTAGCAAGTGCTTTTCCTGCCTGCCCACCCTGCGACTAACCTTTCCAGACTCCCATTCCCCAATTCTGGGTCTAGCAAGAATGACTTTCTTCAGAGTTTTGTTCTGCTGATTTTTGAAGGTGACCAGCTCTTTAACTTGAGTGGAGAATGAAGAGCCAATAAACCAAATGCACAAGGGCTATGATATTGCAAAGAACTGAGTATCTTGTTTTGCTCTGAAAAAAATCTCTGGAAACATCACTTGGTCCAGAATGCAGCAGCACAGAAGCCAGTGAGTGCTTGTGCATGAGAACATATTGCGTGTGTGTGTTCAAGTTGCTTGTCAACTTACGGTGACCCTATGAATTCCACAGGATTTTCTTAGGCAAGGAATACCCAGAGGTGATTTGCCATTGTCCTCCTCTGACATTTAACCGAGAGCATCTAGTATTCCTTGGCAGTCTCCCATCCAACCATATTACACCCATTTTAAGCATATTGCCGCCATCCAAGCATATTACATCCATCCAAGTATTTTACACTCAGTAGCTGTCAGTTCATTTTCTGCGTACCATTCTCAAGTAAGGATAGAAACAATATGCAAAATATTTTTTTAAAAACAGTTCTGAAAATGGGTTTCTTGAATGTTGGGATATCCTGATAAAACTAATCCTAAATATTTAAAGATCCTACATCTCAGGAATTATTCTGTGCATACACACACACACACACACATGCACATGCACAGATACACACACATACACATACACACACACACACACACACAGACACATATATACACACACAACCCAAAACATGGTGCATCCTTTTTTTTTGCCCAGAAAGCAAAATTTTCTTGTTTTTTCTTTGTTCTTTCTTTTGTTAAACTTGTTGTTTTGCATTGTCTGAAAAACCTTAAATAAAAAAGAAAAAGAAAAGAAGATTTCTGCATAGAAGACATTTCGATGCAGAAAATAGTATTTTCTGTTCAGAAACTTGTTTTCAGTGCAGATATATATATTATTTTCTAATCAGGGAACTTGTTTTTAGTGCAGTCTGTGTTTTCTGCAGTTTAAAAATATGCATTAAAAAAAACCCAGAATATGTACCAAACTGTACTTTTCATTTCCTTTCTTGCAGCAAAGGGGGAAAAAAATGGTAAAACAGTATTCATTCTTGCTTGTGCGAATGAGATTTATGAAGCTTTACATCTGAATTCTAAAGTTTTCAAAGTCTTGGGGACAGCACTGTCATCTCCCACACCAGACTTTTGGGGAAACAAACCAGTACCATTGCACGTTTATGCCCACTGCTTTCCAGGCGCTCTTCAAGGGTAGCTTTACAGTCCAACTGAGAAACTAAAAGTGTATGCTTTGGTCAGGCCCCACCTGGAATATTGTGTCCAGTTCTGGGCACCACAATTCAAAAAGGACACTGAGAAACTGGAACGTGTCCAAAGGAGGGTGATTAAAATGGTGAAGGGTCTGGAAACCATGTCCTATGAAAAATTACTTAGGGAGCGGAATATGTTTAGCCTGGAGAAGAGAAGGCTAAGAGGCGATATGATAGCCCTGTTTAAATATTTGAAGAGATGTTATATTGAGGAGGGAGCAAGGTTGTTTTCTGCTGCTCCAGAGAACAGGACCCGGAACAATGGATGCAAACTCCAGGAAAAGAGATTCCACCTCAAAATTAGGAGGAACTTCCTGACAGTAAGGGCTGTTTGACAATGGAACAAACTTCCTCGGAGTGTAGTGGAGTCTCCTTCTTTGGAGGTCTTTCAGCAGAGGCTGGATGGCCATCTGTCAGGGATGCTTTGATTGAGAGTTTCTGCATGGCAAGGGGTTGGATTGGATGGCCCTAGCAGTCTCTTCCAGCTCTACGATTCTATGAGTGTATGATTCTATGACTCTATGACTGGGACAAGATATTATTTCAAGTGGAAAGAGAGCAGTTAAGCATCAAGTGGGGCTGATTTAAAAAGAAACAAGAATTCCTGGATGTCCAGGTTACAGCAAATGGTAGTCTCAAGACCTCTAGTTTACCTTTCCATGGACCCTAATCTGCAGCTTGCTTTTCTTGTTAACTTAATGAAGCATAAGGCTACATTGTGCATCCACACTGATCTCTCATTGGCTTCGTGCAAGTGACTTCTTTCATGTGTGAATGAGCCATCGCAGAACTTGTGTTATAATTTCCTATCAGCCGAAGCTCAGTGTTTTCCCACTCATTTGCAAGAAGTTAAGCATTGGAGACATGTGGACGTGTGAAATGCCCCTATAGGTTTTGCCTGAAGATATTCAGGTACGTAGACATGAAATCTGATTCTCTAAAGAGGGTTCACCAGCAAAACAGTATTTAGGCAAACCTTAGTTTGCTTTCTTCTGCCTTTATTTGTTAAAATATTTATTTATACTACTAGATCTCAGCCATAACTCCCAAGGAAGTTTGAAACAACACAAATACTAAAACAGCAGGTAATAAGCAGAACAAACAGTCTCAAATAAATTAAATTGGGGAGAGGGGAATAGATTAAATGTAAAACAAACAAATGCATTCCTGTCGGCAGGAGAATACGATGGAACTACATTCAGTCTGCAGAAATACCAAAGTCTTCGACTAGTTTGATTACTGAATGCCAGAAAAGAAGTTGCCAAATGAATAAACAGGGTAGAAATAATTATTCAGAAGAGGGACCAAAACCACAAAACCATCATAAAAGGTATCAGAGAAAGGTAAAGGAAATGGGGAAACACTCTCCCCAGTAGTACCATCATTGCTAAACTCCTATGATCTCTTGATGAACATGTATATTAGAAATATACCCTATACATGAATCAGCAACTGGAACTACATCATTATGTATATTCCATGCATACATACATCTTTATTGAATAAGTCTGCAGACCATTTCAAAGAATGCAAGATAAAAGGGGGGAAACATATATAGTTATAACTTACATAAAAATAAATCTCTATTTTTTTTAAAAAAACATACAAAGTTAAAACTTACATAAAAAGAAATCTCTGTAAAATTGAAAATATTTGGCTCTGATTATATTGTTCTTGTAATTTGCACAACAATTTATCTGGGATCCTTTTCTTCTTCTTGCATCCATAGAATAGCAGCTTTCACTGCGGACAAGGCAACCCTAAAAGTTATAAAAGGATCAACTCCTTGCAATAGCAGAGCCAGCTTGCTTTCAGCTTCCTTTCCCCTCAAATTTCTGAGGATGAGAGCTAGATATTGCTCTCTAATACTGTTATATAATTGACAATGCAGCAGGTAATGTGTAAGATGTTCAACTTTAGGTGGCCCACATATACAGAGTCTATCAAGAAAAGGGATACCCTGGTATCTTCCTTGAATCACCTTTGAGTCCATTTGCTCAAAGCGAAGTTTGGCAAAAGCCTTCCAATGTTCTCTTTTCAAAGGGAAAAACAGATATTTTTCTTCCCGGAGGAGTGTTTTGACCCTTGAAAGCCAGAGCAGCTAGATCTGCTTGAGCTCTAATGTCAAGCACTCCTTGTTTAAACATGCGGCCAGCATTTGTATTGGTCTTTCTAATAGCCATTGCACTGAAGTCCACACTGGAGAGATTTTTTGAAAAGTTGAAAAACCAGGAGTTTGATGTAAGATTATTCCCCTGTTCTATTAAACATAACTTGGGTAACTATTATTGCACATTTGTGTTAACTTGATCCAATAATTACATATTCAAATTAAACACAAGGCAGAAATAGCTTCCATACCAAATGCTGCTCTAAGTGCTTATGATGGGGTACTTCTTCCTATCCCCAATATCAGGGCTCCAACGGCGGCAGCTGGCCCCTGGGAGGCCAGTTGCCGTCGCTGGGGCCCTCCAGGAGGGCTCCGGCTGCGGCAGTGGGCCCTAGGAGGCCCGTTGCCGTCGCTGGGGCCCTCCAGGAGGGCTCCGGCTGCGGCAGCGGGCCCCTGGGAGACCCGTTGCCTTCACCGGGGTCCTCCAGGAGGGCTCCAATGGCAGCAGCGGGCCCCTGGGAGGCCCGTTGCCATCGCAGGGTCCCTCCAGGAGGGCCAAGGGACAGTAACTGGCCTCCCAGGGGCCCGCTGGGAGGCCAGTTGCTGTTGCATGGGCCCTCCAGGAGGGCTCCGACGGCGGCAGCAGGGCCCTGGCGTCAGGGGCCAGCAAAGACGGGGAGGCCTCCAGCGCTGGCGGTCCCCGCCGGCTCTTTCCTGGCCTCTGACTGGGCCTGGGGCCCCGTCAGGGGTCGGCAAAGAGGAGGTGGCATGGCCCTTGGGGGTGGAAGCTCCGCCCCCGGGGGTGGAAGCTCCGCTCCCAGCATGCGGCCCAGCCCCCGGGGGTGGAAGCTCCACCCCCCGGCTTCGGCCCCCTGGTTGTCTGAGGGACACCAACCCGGCCCCCGGCTCAAAAATGTTGCCTACCCCTGCTGTATGGTGTCCTCAAACATTCTGTTTCCACAAATGCCGGAACATTGTTCTCTAGAAATGTTCTTATATCAGCCTTCCGTGGAGTTAGACTTCGTCGTCTGAAAACGCAAAGTTTTAAATACCTGGCAAAGGAAGAGTAGGGTGAGTTCAGTACAATATTTCTCTTCCCTATAGCATGTTTTAAAAAAATGGAGGAAAATCTAGCTACTCTACCTGCTTTGATGTCCATCCTTCCTTAATAGTTGTGCAACTGTTCTTTCGCATATTTATGCTCTTTTCTGTGTGCCACTGGGTACCAAAGCTGCAGGGCCAAAATAAAAATTCTTCACATCTTGCTACCCAGCTGATTTTAGAAGCCGAACTTTTTAGCTCTCCTACACATTGTGTTACTAATTCATTGACTGAGTGGTGCACTTTAAGGAAGTAAAAGAAAATGGCATGCAAACAGAATACATTATTGGTATTATTCCTACTTCTGCGCACACATAGTAGGCAGGTGTACTTGGTGGGAGGTCTGGTAGCGTTCTTAAGAGATGGTTCTGCGTTGACGCTAGTGAATATTTTCCTAAGAAGCCCTGTATCTCAGTCTGATATATAATCTGTGAAATAACTTTTTCAAGAAAATCGCTAATGACGGGAACAGCTAAGCTACCCCCTTTGACTCTTGCACTTTTTAATGCTATCTGCATAGATATTTCAGTTTTAAGTTTAATTGCTGATAAATAGCTGCATAAACCAAGATCCATTCTGGGAAAAGTAAAATCATAAATAATTAGATCGGCTGCTATGTTCCAATAGGTGAAAATGAAATAAACAAAGAAATGCATCCCCTTTCAGGACAGATAAAAAGAAATATAACAAGGGTGCAGTTCATTTAACAAAAGAAGAGCTATTTTCTGGCAATGTGGACAGATTTAAATGACAGCTGGGTGATTTTATGGAAGGTGGAGCTGGCTACCAATCATGGTGGGTATATATTCTCTCCAGAACCAGATACAGTATGCCTCTGTACATCAGTTGTTGGGAAGGAGGAGGAGGAAGTTGCTTTTGGACTCATGTTCCGCTCATCAGCTTTCCAGATGTACCCAACTGGCCACTTTTGGCTTGATGTTTGTTGTTGTGTGCCTTCAGGTCAATTCTGACTTATGGCGACCCTATGGTGACCCAATCATTGGGTTTTCTTGGTAAGTCTCTTCAGAGCGGCTTTGCCACTGCCATTCTCTGAGGTTGAGAGTGTGACTTGCCAAAGGTCACCTGGTGGGTTTCCATGGCCAAGTTGGGTCTTCAGTCTTAATCCAACACTCAAACCACTACACCATGCACGACATTTCTTCTCTTCTCTTCTTATAACCTCCAGAGCCCATGGTGAGGATGTGCTGACACCTGGGCTTCCCTTATGGAAGTATCTGGCAAAACAGCATCCTCCTAGATTCTTTTTGGGAACTGAATCCTTATTCTTCCTTCCCACACCTTCCATAGACCTTTATACAAATTATAGAGGGACCAAGCCCTGGGCCATGCATATTACTAGTGTATTGGTTAGACCCCAACCTCAGATCATGAGGCTCAACTGCTAGAGCCCTTGACTGAAAAGAAGAATGAGAGGAAAATGAAGAAATGTCATCTCTGAGTAATTAGTCAGCCTTGTCAGGTACATTGTTGCTATGGTGATGGAGCCATCCAAGTACCTGCAATGAACTGAATTCAGCATCTACATTCTCTAATGGAGCCATGTTCATTGATACCAGATGTGGAAATGCTCCTTGGATGCTCACACTACCAAGAAAGGAACAATAAAAACGCTGCCTTGTCGATGCTATGCTCTTTCATTCACTGGGTTGAATTATACAAGGATGCACACTTGAATGACTTTAAATCTAAATGAAAATATAAAGAGGGCTTCTTTGCCCTAGCGTGGAGTCACGACAATTTTGCAAATTGTTGTTTAACTCACCCACACACTGTGCCCTAATTGATTCTTCGAACCCAACTACAATTTCAAACGCATCCCAGTCAGAGAAGTCTACCAGCACTAATTCAACATGGTGAGCATTGATATGGCATTTAATCTGTGAACAAGATCAATTTCCCTTTCCCAGTTAGATCATGAGTTTAAGTGTAACCTTGGCTGGGGTTGATTAGGCAGCAGGAATGATACCGACCAGTTGTAAATACAATGAGAATGAGATCAGATGTCTACCCACAACTTCCCTACACTTTGAACAACTAACTAACCAATCTTCCTTCCTTCCTTTCTCCCTCTCTATTTCTCTTTCCATTCTCTTCTGTCTCATCCAAGACAGGAGATAGGAAGCATGACTGGTATCTTCCCAGACTTATTTATTCATATCTGTTCAGTATCCATGTTTATGATTGTGGCCATGGTTGCATATGCCCCCCTCCCAAGACTGCCTTAACAGTCAGCAGCTGCAACCAAGCAATGGAGATCTGTTCTGCAGGTGATCTGAGCGCAGAAAAATGTTTTCAGCCATTTTCCAATAGAGATTGGTGGTGTGATGAGGACTTGAGCCAGGAGTTCTGCTTCTGATTGTCCAACTACAGCTTGATGTAGGGAGTCTCCATCAGTCATTGGGGCTGCTGGCTATTAAGATAGGTTTGAGGAGTTGCGTCAGAAGACAGTGGTCTGTTACGGACTGCCAAAATAAAGCTGCTTTGGGTCTCTTTGGAGGTATGCTGTTTAAATGATGCATGCACCCTAAGAATCCGGAAGCTGCACCAAAGCTGCACTCCAGTGCTTAGGAATGGAGTGTGGCTTTGGCGCGACCTCCGGACTCTTAGGATCCATGCATCATTTAAATAGCATACCTCCAAAGAGACCCGAAGCAGCTTTATTTTGGCAGTCTGTAACAGGCCACTGTGTAGTTATGCATTTGTAATTATATCTGAAATATAGAATCTCAGCCATCTTTTTTTTAGATTTTACATGAGAAATGAGCATTTATGTCATTTTTTAATATTTTATTGTTTAAATGTCTTTGTTCTCATCTTTTGTCCAGTGGGTATGAGTGAGAAAGAGTTCACATTGCCAGGGCCTCACTGTAGGCATGGAAAGGCCACACTCAGACCTCCCCGCCCCCTAAGAGCAGCAGTCCACAAAGTCAATTGCTCAATCCAGGTCAAGAAACAGGTACAGTTGTAGTTGTTGTTGTGGTTGCCAGCCTGATCATCATCATGATCATCCTGCCTCTCCTCATGGATGGAGGCAGGAAGCAACAGGAGATTAACAAATATACAACATCAGCTAAAACTCACACATCTATTTCAAAGGACAAATAAGACCAATTAAAACAATCCACATTTAAAATGCATCAGTTAAAATTCACAATTTAAAAATAATCTGATAGGCCTGCTAGAAGAGAATGGTCTTTAATACTGTTTTAAATTCAGACAGCATATTCAGTTGTCGGATCTCTTCTGGAAGGTCATTCTACAGTCTAGGGATGGCTGAAGAAAATCCTTCCTAGTCTATTGTTGTGGTTAACTGCCCTCAAGTGAACCCGACTCATGATGACCCTGTGGATGAGACATCTCCAAGTCCCCCTGTCCTCCACTGCTCTGCTTAAGTCTTGTAGATTCATGTTCACAGTCTCCCTAATTGGGTCTCACCATCTGGCATGTGGTTGTCTTCTCTTTCTACTGCCCTCAACCTTTCTTAGCATTATTGTCTCTTTGAGTGAGTCATGCCTTCTCATGATGTGGCCAATGTACGACAACCTCAGTTTCGTCATCTGGGTTTCCAGTGAGCATTCTAGTTTCATCTGTTTGAGAACCACCACCACCCTTTTATTTTTTGGGCTGTCCAGCACCATGTCTCAAATGAATTTTGTTTTCTTATCTGCTTTTTTACTGTCCAGTTCTCACATCCACACATGATCATGGGGAATATTGGACAATTCTGACTTTGATGCTCCGTTGTATGTTTTTAGTCTCTAGTCTAGTTCTTTCATTGCTGCCCTTCCCATTCCCATTCTTCTCCTAGTCTTTAATTAGATTTAAATCTCAAAATAGAGTTTTCAGGCTGGAAGCATCAGCTTGCTATGATGATATTGGTTTACATCTGGAAGGACATAAAAGCAGTGACCTTTCCCTATCTCAGTAGATAAAATGCTTGCAGGCAAGCAGCAATTAGGTGAAATGTACTGGCTCCTTTGTCAGCTTGGAGCAGATGCACAGAGTAACATGGCCATTTTCAAACCAGTGAAGCTGGAGAATAAACTCAAGTAGTGCATTATGGAGGGAAAAGTCAGTTAAAGCCAAATTGTGGACGAGGTCCTACATCAAGTAGATAGACTATAACTCAATACTCACAGAGTTACATTATGGTTGTGCATCAGTCAGTTACAACACTGCACAACCCAATGAGCAAACAAAGTTGCTTGAAATCAAACCTTTGCATGTGCAATGTGCAATGTCATTGCATGCACAACTCTGCTTCTGCAATCTTCAATAGCATACGGATTTCTGCGCTGGACAAAAAAATCCAACCAACTTCTGTTGGGGAACTTACAGATGACTAAGACATAGTTGCTGGACAAGTTTAATGATTACCCTAGTTAGCTGCACTTTCCCCCCACAAGATGGATGGAAAATAACATGCTTCTTTTAGGGACATCATGACAATCTGGCAAAATGTTCCATCAAGCTGATACTTGGGTGGCATATTGAAGGGCTGCAGTGTGTCTTGATGCAGAACAAAACATGGAAACACCTTTGGAAGTGTCCTTGCATTGTATAGAACTTCCATTCACCTCCTGTCTGTCTCATTGAAGGATGCTTCAGTATCATTATTTAATCCCAATTTTCTGCCTTTCTGATGATTTCTTCTGTAGTGTCAGTATACACTTCCCTGCCTGGAGGCTGTAGATGCTTCGGTTGCCTTTACTGCTACTTCTTAAGCTTCATTGTGTTATTAACATTTTTCCCACCTACCTCCCTCCAAAATAGTAGAATCCTTCCTTTTTTTTCCTACCAGGAACTACGTTTGTTTAGCCCTAAAGCTACTGTGAATACTGAGAGAGTGAGAAAAAGTGTAGCAATTTACTGATGATTTTGCCATGTTACACCCCCTCTATATACACTCTCTCTCACACACACACCGATGAAGATATTATTTTGTCAGTGTGATGCCCAGCTTTAAAAAAGAGAGATAAAAAGAGAAAAGAAAACCCTCTGGCAATAAATAATAAGGGAGAACAATTTGTGAAATGAAAACTTTGTGTATGTGTGGTGGTAGGAGGGGAAAGCTGGATGCAGTGAGAGGTTAGAGTTTACCCCAGGGAGTAAGCGGAAAGCAAATGAGACATGAAAGGGGTTTCTTTATTTCATAGGGGTGAGAGTATCCCCTTAGAGATGGTTAGATGAATATGTGTGCTTTGGAGGAAACGCAGCACCTCAGTGGCAGATCTTGCCCACAGATGGTGCCATTCATGATCATCAGAACATGTGCAAAGAAGACTCCACACCTTTTCAAATTTGCGGACATCCCCTTTGTGTATGTCGGTATGAAACAGTTTGTACAAGTTGGCATCAAAGCCTGAGCTCTGATCCTATTTGTTATACAGCCTTTGCCAACCTGGTTGGCATCCAGAGGGACTCGATTGTAACCCTCACCATCCCCAGCCAATACGTTATTGATTACCAGAATGATGAGACAGTTGTAGCCAAAAACATTACTGTAACTGACAAAAAGGCTGATCTTTTTTCTTTTGTGCGTGGTTGAAAAATTATGGCTGACAACATTTTATGTTTTGCTTTGTTTTGATATGATATCTTGATATGTCAAGACACCCTTGTTGAAGAAAGTGAGAATTTTCAATATTCTTTATATCCCCAATGACACCATCAAGTGCATTGTGCCCAATGTATCTTAGCTAAGACTCTTCACCTGAGTTTAATGAGCATGGAAATAAGACTGCACTGCTAAATAGAGTTACTAGCGTTACAGATGGAGAGAAAACTGGAAATATATGTGTGTGGGGAGGAGAAATTGTAGCAAAGTATGCTTTCCAATTCTCAAGAAATTCTGAAAAGAAGGATCCTGGACTGACAAGAATTTTTGCAGCTTGGGACAACATTCTCACATGGTTATGCTGTGAAAAAACCCCGCGCACCAGAAACAATATTGTGTGCAGAGAAACTAATATCTCTGTTGTGTTGTGCTACTGATGCCGAAAAAACATATATCGTGTTTTCTATGCTGAAGAAATGTTGTGCATCTGTAGAAAGAAAGGAATTAAGAAAAAGAAAGAAAGAAACCATATTAATGTCTCCACAAATCAGTTTCCCCAGAACACTTCACAGCGTATGAATACAGGGTGAATGTTGCAGATAAATATTTGTTTTATCACTGTAGGAACAACTATGGTAATTACTCATCATTTCATGCAAGGATGAAATAACAGAGGATTTACATTCCTCTTCCCCAAAAGCCATTTAGGGAAGAGGAGTGGAGGGGGAGTGACCAGGTAGTACCCAGCTGTGTGGAGCCAGAAGGAGGATGGTCCCCCCCTCCAAAATGCTCAGCTATAAATACAAAAAGAGTCATGGTCTAGCTAACTCCCATCTACTGTCTGCCATAAAATGGCTATAGGGTGGCCCCCAATAAGGTAAACATAGTTTTCAATGTGCAGGGGGAGATCAGAGTTATGCCTGGAGAGACTTTAAGCTTTGCCAGTAGTATGAAGTATCTTATCCATAGCTGTGAAGTGCTATGGGCAAGACTCAATGGGTTTCATGGACGTCTTTGAGAAAAGGCTGACAGCTGCCTGCTGGAACTGCTGTGGCTGAAAGTCCTGCATTGAACTCAGTGGCCTACGGGGCCCTTTCCATCCTTATGATTCTGTGATTTTCGGAGCTCAGGTGAAAATGAGCATGCTGCGCCTTGTTTGAACATAAGTATCTCCATGTATAAATGGGACTGCATATTTGCAATCCACTCGTTTGATTATTCCCTTTACCTGTCTCCACTTCTCCATCTTTCTCTCTCCTTTGAGTGGGTATATTTACATCCTCCTTCTCTCCTTTCCCCCTCTCCTAATTCCAGTGTCAAGAACTCTATTGGCATGACAAGATCTACAAGAGCAGCTGGAGTTAATGCAGTCTCAAGTACAAGTGTCTGGGATAGTTTCACAGCAGTAACTGGTTTTTTTATACAGTGTGTCCGTTCCTTGATTTGGTGTGCCTAGATGAATGCATTTTCTGTTATCTTTCCACTGCAGTATTTCTGTTTCTTAACTTGGTATTCATGGGGGGAATGCGATGTTGATTTCTCTTTCACTATTTTGCACTCTGAGAGAGCACAGAGGGAGAAAAACACACTACTATCTCAGCCTGTCAGCCCTCTTGTATTGATGGTATGGTATTTCTTCCATAGGTGTTCCTTTGGCAATCTGGCCTGGTCCAGACACACATTGTGGAGCTACCAGCTCTCATGCCCCTTGCACTCTGCAAAGTTCTCACTTCACTGTTTGTTTGCTTGTTTGTAAAATTCAAAACACACTCACATGTTCTTCTTCAGGTGAAATATTTGGCAACATTCAAAGGAAAACCAAACATATGCTGAAAAGACTGGAGGTACCTCTTACAGTGTAGTTATACACATTCCTAAGATGTGCACTGTAAATTGACAGGTGATTTGAAGGCACATGCATATCTATAACCAAATGCAGGAGATTGTGAAGGAGGACCTGATACAGACAGGGAGCTCATCAGCCAAATAAAAGCAGGTTTTTGGGGGGAGGGGGTCTTTTGCAGTATTAACCCTCAGAAATTGAATAGCTACATTTCAGTCTGAGGGCCTCAGATAGTTTCAAGCAGACAATGTGTTTTATTAGAATCTGGAGTACCCTCCTCAACTGACATATCAGGCTCTGTCCCTTCTGAAATGGCTAGAGAATATTAATGCCATTTAATCTATAAAAGATAATGGTTTTTCCTTTGCCATGATTGTCTAGTTGTGTCCAACTGTAGGGGGCAGTGCCCATCTATGTTACTTAGCCAAGGGAACTAGTATTGTCAAAGATGACTCCATGGTCATGTGGCTAGCATGCTTAAATGTCAAGGCACATCGAATGCTGTTACCTTCCCACCAAAGCAGTACCTATTTATTGACTTGCACTTTTATATGTTTTCGAACTGCTAGATTGGCAGAAGCTGGTACTAGTGATGGAAGCTCACTCCGTCACATGGCACTTTGGTCTTGAACTGCTGATTTGACAACCTTGTAGTCATCAGAATGTATACTTGGTTACATATGATAGGGTGCACAGTCATGTTACCCAGGTGGCATGAAGACTGAAATGTTCCTTCAGATAAGAGTGGTACTTGCTAGATTATTTTTAGTCCAGTAGTCTTGGGTTAGAGATGTCTCTCAGAAACTAGGTTGATGCATCCACAAGGGTTCCAGGTCTTCATCAGTTCATTAACCAACTGAGCAATTCTTTCAGCCCTGTAACACCATCTTTAGAGTTGGCCTTACAGCAAATGTGGAAGTACGCACAGGGTTATGGCTCAGTGGCCAGACATGTGCTTTTCATGCAGAAAATGGCTCTTTCAATACCCAGGATTTCAAGGTATGGTTGAAACTCTGGAGAATGGTTGCCTACCAGTGTAGATAGGGATCATGTGGATTTTCTTGGAAAGCAAATCCCATCAAGGACTAACCAGGGTTAACAAGTTGTGAGAAATGGTGGGAACTGCAGTTCAGCATTTGCTGGATTCCCACCTGTGGTATATAGATAATACAGTCAGTCTTCTAATTCAACCATCCATGACTTGAACTTGAAAATAAAGCCAACCTTTATTTTGCCAATTTTTATAAGGGATATAATTTTACTATGCCATTGTATATAATAGGAATTGAGCATTCACAGGTTTTGGAATCCACAGGAGGGTCCTGGAACCAAGTGCCACTGGATACCAAGGGCTCACTGCACTGAGTTGAATGGACCGGTAATCAGAGTCAGTGTGAGGCAGCTTCCTATAACCTTCTTTCAGAGACATATATGAGGAATGTTGAGAAAAGCTAAAACACAGTGAACTTTCTGGAGGATAAGAGTGGCCAGTTTTCAATTGCATATGCCAGCAGTTTGTTTCTGGATCAAAACAACCCTCCACCTTTTTTTTTTTAGTATGGCTTACATACCTTTTGTTACGCAAGATTTACTGATAGAAGAGGTGTAACTGAAAGGTTGTATTTTGGCTGCACTATGCAGTGAATTCATCGCCATAGGGAGATAATTATTGAAGTTATCACAGTCCTTATTTCCAGTTCATCATGTGCCTTAGCATGTGCCATTTTCAGGGAATCTGTATGGTACACAGAATGGTTCCATTACAATTACCCAGGCCTACTCAGAGAACAAATTTATTGTGTAACCTTGATCGTCTCACTGTCTCCCAACTTAATCTACCTCAGTGGGTTGTTGCGAGTATAAAAAGTATTTTGTGTCTGTGTCATATATGTCTCCTTGAGGTCTTTGAAGTAAATGCAGGATAAAGGATAGCAGTGATCACATAGGTGTGAGAATGATCCCAAGTGTATGAACTGTTTGCACACATCCTGGCATCTTCCTAGCAGCCCGAAAGGGTTATACAACGTTTTGCAGAATAGACAAACCTGAACTCTTAACCCTGTAGCTAAGCACTCTAGAAAAAATCATGAGTTCCCAGCAAAAGTGTGTAAACTTAATTAGACTGCTTGTTTTACTTCCTCCTTCTCCTCCACCCAAGTTGTGAGAAAATGTGGAGGTGTTTTACTATGACTTCTCTACTTAAACCTGCGAGCTTTGTCACATTGATTTCCCCCCAGGGCAAAGATTTTCCCAAGTCCCAATACACCTGGGGAAGTGAGGTCTCTGGAGATCATGTGTCACAGTTGGGAGCACTATCCCAGATCACACAATAATAAGTGTTCTCTGCTGCAATCAGTCTTCAGCATCTATTAAAAATATTCATTAATATATATTACACCCATGGCATGTTCTAGCCTTGGCTATTTGTAAATTCATTCAGGGTGGATCAATCCTCAAATAAAATATAAAGAAGTAAAACAATGACCAAAATGGTGAAAGGTCTGGAAAACATGCCCTATGAGGAGCAACTTAGGGAACTGGCTATGTTTAACCTGGAGAAGAAAAGGTTAAGGGGTGATATGACAGCCCTGTTTAAATATTCAAAGAGATGTTACACTGAAGATGGAGCAAGCTTGCTTTCTGAATAAGACTCGGAGCAATGGATTCAAACTGGAGGAAAAGAGATTCCACCTCAACATTAGGAAGAACTTCCTGACTGTAAGAGCTGTTTGACAGTGCTTTCTTGGAAAGTGGTGGAGTCTCTTTCTTTGGAGATATTTAAACAGAGTCAGATGGCCATCTGTTAGGGGTGCTTTCATTGCTTATTGCTGCATGGCAGAATGGGGTTGGATTGCATGGCCCTTGAGGTCTCTTCCAACTCTATGATTCTAGCAAACATTCTCCTTTCTTCTTCCTATCCCATCCATTCTTTTCTTCTATGTCCCCTGTTTTTTGTTCTGCCTTTTGCCTTTCTTCTTCCCAACATCTCCTGCATCCGTCTAATATATGGGATATGTCTCAGTCTCATTCAAAATGCCTCCAGGAATTTCTTCACAATGGGAGAGAGAACTATCGCAGACCCTTTGTTTAGAAAAACAGAGGAACAAATGGGATTGAAGTACAGCAGTTAGCACAGGAAAAAGGCAAGGATCTCCTTAGCTATGGGAAGTGATGAAAGAAGATAAAACTGGGAATGATTTTATTTCAATTAGAATTTAATTATCTGCCATCTCCCATCTATCGGATCAGTTGCTGAATAATTGAAATGCAACGTTGTGTGTATGCTGAGCTGCTCAGCTGAAAAATAGCACCTTCAAATCTTTGAGGTGGGGCAGAGAGATGTATTCGTTTGGGTTTTTTGAATTTCTCATTGGAAGATGAACAAGGGCATGTTTCCCGCAACCAACTTGCCATTGCTTTGCACTAATTTTACAGTAAATTAATGCCAAGCCGGCATTTGCATGGATTTAATTAGCAGGCAACACAAACTTTTATAAACCCTTTGCAATGGCAATTTAAACCTGATTGCAAAGTTATTAAAGGCAGACGTAGCAGGCTGCTTCTATTAGTCTACTGGGAACAAGCCATGATGGGCTCTCCCCCTTCTTTTTCTTTGGCTGCAAAAGTCCTCTACTGTAGGACAAATTCAGACCTGGAGTAAACATATCCAAATATCCCCTTTTGTCACTGGGTTGGCCCATTTTAAGAAGGAACCTGCATTTTCGCTGTCTCCTTATTGTTCTCCTTCAAATGCTGCTCTTAACGTGCTACAGTTATAAAAATTTGGCTCTGAGAATGGAATGAGTTTTAATATCTGTGTTTGCTCTCCTCCATTTGCAAGGGGATTCATTCAGTGGTCTTAATGGAGCCTCTCTGTCTATAAATTATATGATCTGTGAAACACGGCCCACTCTATCCTTGAACAGCAATTCCTTGGCTGGGAAAATAGCCAGTTTCACAACCTAGCTTCTCCCATTGCTCTGAGTAGAGACATATTCCAAAGAAATCGTAGGTGGCTGCAGATGAGGCTATGTGATAACAGTGAAAATGAGTATGCGCGCGCGCGCACACACACACACACACACACACACACATTTCGACTTTGCTGGAGGGCGGAAAAGTCCATACCCTTCATTTCAGGGCAAGCAGATGGCTAAATTTGCTTCCTAGGTGGCAGACTCAATAGTGGTGCTGGTGGCAATGATGGTGATCATGATGATGATGATGATGATGATGATGATGATAAAAATAATAATAGGGCTTTTATATGCATTATCCCTTTGACCTTGCAATCTATAAGATAATTGAATAATAATTGAAATGGAAAAAGGGGGAAATCACAAAAAAGGAATTCAAAGAAATAGCAGGCATGTGTAGGGGTAAAGTCAGAAAAGCTAAAGCACAGAATGAACTCAGGCTTGCTAGAGAGGTTAAGAACAATAAAAAGGGCTTTTTTGGATATGTCCGCAGCAAAAGGAAGAAGAAGGAAACGGTAGGGCCACTGCGTGGAGAAGATGGCAAAATGCTAACAGAAGACGGAGAAAAGGCAGAATTACTCAACACCTTCTTTGCCTCAGTCTTCTCAGAAAAGGCAAAGGGTGCTCAACCTGAGGATAATGGAGCAGAGGACAGGATAGGGGCATTTCAGTAGAGGAACACCTTATTAATCTAAATGAATTTAAGTCTCCGGGACCAGGTGAACTCCATCCAAGGGTATTAAAAGAACTGGCAAATGTAATATCGGAGCCACTGGCAATAATCTTTGAAAACTCCTGCAAAACAGGAGAGATCCCAGCAGACTGGCGGAGGGCAAACGTTGTCCCCATCTTCAAAAAGGGGAAAAAAGAGGATCCCAACAATTATCGTCCAGTTAGTCTGACATCAGTACTAGGAAAGATTCTGGAGCAGATCATTAAACAGAGAGTCTGTGAACATCTAGAAGGCAATGCCATAATCACAAAAAGTCAACATGGGTTTCAGAGAAACAAGTCATGCCAGACAAACCTAATCTCTTTCTTTGATAAAATTACCAGCTTGGTAGATGAAGGGAATGCTGTGGATATAGTATATCTTGATTTCAGTAAGGCCTTTGACAAGGTTCCCCATGACATTCTTGCAAACAAGCTTGTAAAATGTGGGCTAGACAAAGGAACTGTTAAATGGATCTGTAATTGGTTGACCAGCCGAACCCAAAGGATGCTCAACAATGGCTCCTTTTCATCCTGGAGAAAAGTGACCAGTGGGGTCCCACAGGGCTCTGTCCTGGGCCCAGTGCTATTCAACATCTTTATCAATGACCTGGATGACAGAATTGGAAGCATACTTATCAAATTTGCAGATGATACCAAATTAGGGGGAATAGCTAATACCCCAGAGGACAGGATCAAGATTCAAAATGACCTGAATAGACTAGAAAGCTGGGCCAAAGCTAACAAAATGAAATTCAACACGGAGAAATGTAAGGTATTGCACTTAGGGCGGAAAAATAAAATGCACAGATATAGGATGGATGACACCTGGCTGAATGAAACTACGTGTGAAAGGGATCTAGGAGTCCAAGTAGACCACAAGTTGAACATGAGTGAACAGTGTGATGCGGCAGCTAAAAAGGCCAATGCTATTTTAGGCTGCATCAATAGAAGTATAGTGTCTAGATCAAGAGAAGTAATACAGTGGTGCCTCGGGTTACGAAATTAATTCGTAACGCGGCCGCTTTCGTAACCCGAAAAGCCTTCGTAAGCCGAATTGCCATAGGCGCTAATGGGGAAAAGCCGCGATTCCGTGCGAAAAAGCCGAAAAAAGCACCAAAAGTTTTTTCGTAACCCGAAAAAACATTCGTAACCCGAAACAATAATTCCCTATGGGATTTTTTCGTATCCCTAAAATTTCGTAACCTGGGTATTTCGTATCCCGAGGTACCACTGTAGTGCCACTGTATTCTGCTCTGGTCAGGCCCCACCTAGAATATTGTGTCCAGTTCTGGGCACCACAATTCAGAAAGGACATTGAGAAACTGGAGCGTGTCCAAAGGAGGGCGACAAAAATGGTGAAAGGTCTGGAAACCATGCCCTATGAGGAACGACTTAGGGAGCTGGGGATGTTTAGCCTGGAGAAAAGAAGGTTAAGAGGTGATATGATCGCCCTGTTTAAATATTTGAAGGGATGTCATATTGAAGAGGGAGCAAGCTTGTTTTCTGCTGCTCCAGAGAACAGGACCCGGAACAATGGATGCAAGCTGCAGGAAAAGAGATTCCACCTGAACATTAGGAGGAACTTCCTGACAGTAAGGGCTGTTCGACAATGGAATGCACTCCCTCGGAGGGTGATAGAGTCTCCTTCCTTGGAGGTCTTTAAACAGAGGCTGGATGGCCATCTGTCAGGGATGCTTTGATTTGGATTTCCTGCATGGCAGGGGGTTGGACTGGATGGCCCTAGTGGTCTCTTCCAACTCTATGATTCTATGATTCTATGATTCTATGATTCTATGATTAACATGATAATTTTTTTTCATTATGATAGTGGTTGTGATAAAGTCTACCACAATGAAGACATCAGATTTTGATTGGGAATCCCTTTAGACAGAGCACACTTTCAAACAGAGGACTGTCACCTCTGACAGCCCTTCAAATAGAGGGCTGTCTTCTGAAAAAGGGAACACATGCATGGTCACCCCATATGGTAATGGTTGGATGAATTGTCATGATCTCAAAGAAAGGTGGGACAATGGTATCCCTGTTTGCCTTTGTATGTTGGTGCATCGGCATAGTAGTAATAGTGCAGTTGTAGCACCGTCCTATGGAACCCTGGGAATTATAGTCTTACAAGGTCTTTAGCCTTCTCTGCCAGAGTGCTGGTGCCTCAGAAAACTACAAATCCCAGGATTCTGTAGAATGGATCCTGGCAGTTAAATAGGTGTCAAAACAGCATTATTTCTACAGTGTTGATGCACCCTAGGTCATACAGATCATAAAAGAGGAACGCAAACATCATAAGGTGTTGAGCCTCAAAGGCAGCACCTTTTAGGATATGAACCTTTCACGCATTTGCACACAGTCTCAGTGGCACTAGTATGACATCTGCTTCTGCTGTCTCTGTTGTCTTCATCACATGCACAACAAAGACAGCAGAGCTGAAGTGGAGGAAAATGCATCATACAACATTTTTCCCCAAAGATTCGGGACTTATTTGCCTTAGTCCCATCCTACCTAGGATAAAACAGTGTATGGGAGTTCTGTCTGATGAAATTTGTCTCCTCTCAGTCTTCCAAGGTGTATTTCTGGGCTCTGGGTTAGGAAGGGCAGCCATTAGTCCCACACAATATAAAGAGCCAACAGGACCTAGTTTTCTGTGCTTGCAGAAGACCGACTTTTGTATTTATATTTATGACTGTTCAAATGTTCACAGAATCCTTGCCTCAAACAAGGCAAACAGAAAAGTCAAAGTAATGGGGGATAGATGATGTAGGGTCCTAGATGAGCAAGAGCCCTGAACTTTTGAAGACTGGCATTACGGAAGATTTGGGAGATGGCCGGACAGAGTTGTTAAATGCTTTGTATGTTAAAGTTTTATATGCATTACATAGAAAAAGAGAAAGATGGAAGAAACAGCCTGAAGAGCAGGAGGAGGATGAGGGCACATTAAACAATGTTGCATAGTGGTTAGAGTATAACAGATCTCATAATGTTATTTATATGTACACAGTTTGTTCCAGGAAACATATGCAGGGGTATCTGTGTTGGCTCTGCAACAAAATACAACCAAATCCACAAAACAGTGATACCTTTATTGGCTAACCAAAATGCAGAAAATACTTCAGGCAAGCTTTTGAAGCTCCACTAGCTTTTTCATCAGGCAAAGTATGTGTTAAAAAATCATACAGAAGAAGAAAAATGACTGGGTGAGTATCACAAACCTATATTTTGCCTTATGGATGTGAGTTATCAGAGCAGTGTAGGACCGAGGGTCTTGGAGATGTCTCATGCGTAGGGTCGCCAAGAGTCGAGATCAACCTGAGGGCAGTTAACAACAAAATGTTACTTCTGCTGTCAGTTAAAATGGTTTAAAATGATATGAATGTAAGCATAGGGCAGTCTCTCTTTTTTGGTCTTGTGGGGATGGGGAAGCAAAAAGTAGCAAGATCCAGGAAATCAACTTTCAAGTATTTGAAAGGTTGCCTGCTGCTATTAATTATTATGATGTCAAATACGTAACTTGCTTGTTATGTTCCTTTGTACTTTTCCATTGTGTTCTTTTGCTTTTCTAAGGAGAACAAACTCAGTATTAATAAGAACATGGCATAAAAGTTGAAAAAAATCCTGTTGAAATGCTTCTAGAAATCTCTATTAAAACTTAACATCTGAAAGTAACTAGACATTGTTAGTGGTTGTGCCAGTAAAATAACTTTACACTAGCTTATTACATTTTCAATGTAATTTCACTGCTCTCTCATTACCCACCCACCCCGAAACAGTTACCAAAAAATTGGGTCACTAGTGTCTAGTTACTTTCAAGCTCTGGAGTGTAGGACTAAGGCCTGGGAGATCTAAGTTCAAGTCCTCACTCGACCATTAAGATCAAGAGAAGATGTTGCAATTTTGGAATGTGTAATTGCTATCTCTTAACCTACCCTCAAAAGGTTTTTTGTGAAGACAATAGGAGAACCATATTTACCAATCTAAATTACACAAAAGAATGTTATGTTCTTTGCATTAAGAATTCAAGCAGCTAGCAAAGGCTCTTCCTACCTATTCCTCTTTCGATGTAACATATATGACTTATCCACATGTCTCTCTTTTGGTTGTGGGCCTTTAACAGCCTATACAGTGATTCAATGAGCCCATATGGCATAGTGGTTTGAGTGTTGGACTATGACTCTGGAGACCAGGGTTCGATTCCCCATTCAGCCATGAAACTCACTGGGTATCCTTGGGCAAGTCACTCTCTCGGCCTCAGAGGAAGGCAATGACAAACCTTCTTTGAACAAATCTTACCAAGAAAACCCTATGACAGGTTTGCCTTAGGGTTCCCATAAGTCAGAAATTACTTGAAGGCACATGACAACAACACAGTGAATCAGAGCAATTCTCCCCATATTACAGATAGGTTGTCAGATTGAAAACTGGAGAGGATGCTGGTACCTCTAATGACTGTATAGAAGAGGGAATTTCATCAGTCATTGCTTGATACCTGGTTGCAAGAAAAGCAACACCAGTTGAAACTAGGTCTGGAAATAAGAAATTATGGTGGAGATGGAAGGGAGGAGAAGGATCTGGGAGTACATTCTCAAAGCGGTCAGCCTTAGAGGAAGGAGTGGACACCAGCAATGGTGTTGTGGGCTCCAGGGGGTGAATCCAATTTCTATGGCAGTGACAGTGTTCTAACAGACTGGGAACAGGGAAAATCTGGTTTATAGGTGGCTTTGAGAACACTTGGGATTTTTTTTTTTTAGGAATAATAAATTGAGACATATTCCCCATTGTAAAAATAAAATACAGTTCATTGCCAAATGGATTGAACAGAAAATCTGCCTTTTGTTGGAAGTAAAGGTAATAGCTATTAAATACAGGTGCAGTGCCATCTTTAGAGACTGAAGGGCTTGTCCAGACAGTTCACAATAGACAGCCCATCCTCAACACCTTTTTCTCAGGTTATTGTTAAAGAGAGAAGCAGCAAGTGGTGAGCCATCATGAAGACAGGGTGCCATGAGGGCAAGGAAGAAAGTGGTTTAGATTTCCTGGTTTAGATGGACCTTAATGTTAGATCAGTGTAGACAATACGTCAGGGATGAGGACCATGCAGACCTGAAGACATAGTTGAACTGTTGTTCTTAGTATTCTTAACCACTGGATTTGTCAGTAATCCATATGGGAGTTGCAAATGAACAATACCTGAGGACCACATAATTCCCTCCTCTGTTCAAATTGGGCAAAGTTTCAACACAGTGTAAGAGAGCCTGTTGTGTTATTTGTATTCCCAATGCAACACATGCTTTGGCACTGCAAAACAAATAGGTTTCATACACATCTGGTACCCACAATGTTCTCTAGGAAAAGACTCATAACTAAAACAGCTAACAAACAGATAGTTATCAAAACAAACCTATAATTTCAGCAGGATATGTGGGTTACTCAGCTAGAGACTGTCTATTTATTCTTGTGGTTAATAAATCTCCTCTTTTTTAAAAAAAGCAAGAAAACACAAGTTGCTGAACTGTAAAACACTTTACACAGAACAATATCAATATCAGCATAAGTACTGCAAACAGCTAAATCCTGTATCAGCAGCAACAGATGTGATTGTGTGCATGTTTACCTGGAAGTAAATTCCACTAAATGAAATGTGACTTACTCCCGAATGTCAATAGAAACACAGCCTAAATAAGGATGAAAAAGGTTGGAATCCTATTAGGGCTTTATACTGTCATAACTAGCAAAGTTGTCCAAACACTTGAGCAGCTTGTGTGAGAAGGTCTTTGAAATCTCTTTATGCAGAAGTGGTGCAGCAATCCATGTCATTCTAGAATGACAAATAAGTCTTGTTCTGGCTTTCCCCCACTTGTCTATCTACCTTGATTCTTCCTGCAGAGCTACAGAGATACACTGGTGGGGAACTGCACAGCTCCAGCTTTCAAAAGGATCTTGGCCACAATCATCACACCACACATCACCATACTCCACAAATGTCCCAGCTTAGCATGAGAATTCCCAATGAGTCCTCTGCTGTCCCACTTTTTCAGATGCTTTTAAAATGACTCAGTTTCTCTCTGTTCCAGCCGCTTTCCCCCTTTGTCCTCAGATCAATTGCTGCAAAAGTAGCTTGTTCTCAGTTAACTCAATAGAGGGAAAGGAATAGAGGTGCAAAATCTTTCCCATTAGGCTCAGGCAAAAGCAAACAACTGCAGCTTCTCGTAGCGTGTGTGTCCTTCCTCATTAATAACCGTTGCCATCTTAACCATATTCTGATATTGCTTGGCCACATGTGTCCTGGTTTTCATCCGTGAAACATTGAAGGGTATACATCACTCTTTCTACCATCCAGTTTAAAGAGTAAGCACAAAGAGATATGTCTGTTGGAATTGTATAAGTTCTTTGACATTGTTATGGTTTGCTTCATCCTTTAAATCCTTTGCTATATGTCTCTACATTTTACCCTCAACCTATCTACTGGTCATGTCAAAATCCATAATTGTGGCCCCAAAACTTGCCCTCGACTTATACATGAGGCCGACTTATAGTCGAGTATATACGGTAAAAGTGCACTCTACTTAGAGTACTGCTTTGTATTTTCTTCCCAATGTTGGGCAAAGAGAAGGCCAAACCTTCAAGCCCTTGAAAGGGCAACAAAATGATGTCTAATGTTCTGGTTCAGTCTTTTTAAAAAGCACTTTGTGGTTTGGGCTGGTTCTTTGGGAGTATGGGAAATGTTCCAAAGGGCAAACAAAATGGTGAGGATTATAAAAGGAAGGAGGGAAGTAAGATGCACAACAGTCATTTTGAGGCAGGGGGACTGCAGCTCTGAGAATTCTCCTCGGAATCCATTCTAGTCCTGATAACTGGAATGTTCAGGGAGTTGTAGTCCAAAAACTAACCTTTTCCAAGTTCTGTCTAATCTTCCTATTGCCTAGTCCTGTTCTACATTACCCCACCCTTTCCATATTTCATATTGGATGTTCTTCATTTGTCTTCTTGGTTGATCCTTTCATCTTGGAGCTTGGCAATCTTATTTTGTTGGGGAGTGCAGCTCCCAGCATCCATGCTGGCTAGAAGAATTCTGGGAGTTGTGGCCCAAAAAGTAACTTTTCTGAGCTTTGCAAGGAACATGGTAAAGTAATGGCAATTCCAAAGAAGAATGTTTAAAAACCCACTTGATTTGCTTAGGATAGGGAATGATGAAGTGAACAAAATGTCTATTTATATGGCATGCAATTAAAATGAATCTGAGCACCAGAGAGGGTGGCATTGAGGAGTTTGTTGATGGGGCTGATGGAAGAAAACTGATTTGCAGAGAGACTGACACAGCTGTGTTAATGTGACTGAAAATAGTTGAGCCTGCCTGTCAATGACTGAAGCTACAACAGAGGGGTAACTTGTCACCTGTGGGTTTATAAATGCAGACGCTTCCCCTTTTGACTACTGATCATTTTCTTCTTGGATTCCCAGACGTGCTGTAGATGCTTAATTCCTGTTGCTGGCTCTATTTTCTTTTAAAGGAATAAGGCCCTGCTCTGGATTGTGTTGCTGTTTTCCCCTCTGCAGTCGATAGCGAGTCCCATTAACCTCTGGCCTTTTTAATTTCCCACTTACATTTTCCCCCCATTTTCTCCTTATTTTGCAAAGTTGAAGAATAGAAATGGAAAAAGGTATGTGTGAAAGAGAGAGGGAAGGGGGGTGAAAGCCAGCAATGCCAAGCATAATTGCAGTTATTTGCCCAATCGCTCTCATATACATGTAGCCAGACAGCTTTATGGCACTGGAGACATGCATGAAACGCTGAGCAAAATTAAGGTTTCATTATCCGAGACGATGTCTGCTGCTTTAGTAAGGAAATGGGGAGAAGGCAACCACAGGTGGGCTCCATGAACTTCAGATGCCCCCACCACAGTCAGGCAAAAGTGTAATAATAGCCCAGGCAAGGCCAGACCCCCACTGCTTTAAATGATATTGTGGGTTTCTCAGCAGTTTCTGCTTGGCTTATTTGGAACTTGCCTGGCATCACTGGGGATAAATAGCAGCTGCTAGCAATGTTGTTGGGTCTTGTTTTGACATCACATTCACCTGCCATAGTGGCTAGAAAGGCTGATGATGACACCAAAACAGAATCTTGGGGGAAATGGATAAATGGATTATATCTCCTCCCTCCCTCCCTCCCTTTTGGCAGGGCAGAAAGCACTTCCATCTGAGTTGAATAATTCAAGGGATGGGAAAGAATACTGTCAGAGTTGGCAATCCGAGTAAAAGTAGCCTGTTTGCATCTAGCCACACTCATAAGAGTAGCGAGACTCATAAAAGAGCGACATATTTGCAAGTCTTAGGACCCATAAAACAAGGCCTATAAAACAATGCACACATTTTGATACACAAATGATGAAAAGGCATACTGTTATAAGAAAAATGTTGAGCTTGCTCTAGTCAAACGGGGAAAAGGCATTGTTGTTATTGTGTGCCTTCAAGTCACTTCTGACCTGTGAAAACTCTAAGGCAAAACCATCACAGGGTTTTGTGGGTAATATTTCTTTAGAGGGAGGTTGCTGTTGCCTTTTCCTGAGGCTGAAACAATAACATTAGTACAAAAAACACTACTAAGGGTTCTGTATGGTGTGGTATGGGAAGAAGGTCAATGTGTGTATGTGGGGGGATGACGACATTATGCACGACTATACCAGGTGATGCACCTGGTGGAGTAACTCATGGTGTCATTCCCCCCCATTGACTTCCTTCCCATACTACACCATACAGGATCCTTAGTAATGTTTTTTGTACTAACGTTACTCATAAATTACAATTCCCGTATGACACTGACTGTAAAGGTAATAGTTGTGACATAAACAACTTGCAAGATAAAAATTATACCTTTTATATTATAATATCACACACACAGCCTCAATGTATGTACATAGTTTTGTGCAGTTAAAGTGAAAATTTGTTAAGATTAAATTCTTAAAATAATTTTAAAAAATAAAATAAAATTTTGTAAAAAAAACCCTATTTTTTTTACAAAAATTTAATTTTTATTTTTAAAAAATCCTGGGGCCTCTCCTTTCTCCTCCCACTTAGCCTCACCCCACTCACACCATCTCTCTAGCATTTTAAAGGGATTCAGGTGAATGCCACAGTCCGTTTCTGCCAAAAAGCAGTGGTATCACCATCCCAGGGTGTCACTTGGTGTGATCCTCACCCTTTGCACCCCCCTAGTGATGCCCCAGGTCTGAGAGAATATGACTTGTCTAAGGTCTCCCAGTGGGTTTCCAGGGCTAAAAGGGGATTTGAACCCTGGTTTCTCAGAGTCTAGTCTAGTACTTGATCTACAGCACCACACCAGCTACTAAGGCCATGCATATATAAGGTAAAAGACATGGATGAATGCTTAATTTGATCTTAATGGCCTTCCAGTTGGCTTCAGCTTATGATGAACTATGCATCAGAGATCTCCAAGAGCCCAAGTCATCAAGTCTTTCAAATTTGATGATCTCTTTCAAACTCAGGGCTGAGAGTTCCTTTACTGAATGAATCCCCGTGTAATGAAGTATTCTTTTCCTTTCCCCCTTCAACTTTATTGTCTTTTCCAATGAAACATGCTGTCTTATTATCTACCCAAAGTACAATAGCCTCAGTTCAGTCACTTTGTCTTCCAGCGAGAGCTCAGGCAGGATTTGCTTGATTTGCATGAATATGCACATATTACAGAGAATGTGTTCCACAACATGTTGAAATTTAATTCCTGGAAGAAAATAACAGGAACAAAAATTGTGAGGAGCCATATTAGGAGACCTTATGGCTATAAATCAGGATATAAATGAATTACATAAGTAAATTAAATTTATTGGCCTCAGGGTTGGGCCAGGAAGCAACTCTCACACCACTGCTGGCCTCATATAAGTTTCAAATAGGAATTTGGTCTTTGTGACATTTAAAATGTGGGTATATATGTTTGTGCATTCATATGAACACCTTTCGATTTTGCTTTACATACAAAATATATTTAAGGTTAGGACTATCCCATTCCCTCTCCCCCGCTTTTAATAGTGCACAGAGAAAGGCAAATTGGTTATCACAACAGGAACCCTGACCTGGTCACATCCCAGTTTCTAGTTGGTTATTGTTGTTATTTTCTCTTTTCATCAAATCTCCCCTCTCACAAGTAGGAGCTAGCACAGTATCCCTGACGTGTTCCCAGAAATGTTCTGTCCTCCTCTGTGATGTTTCGAGAATTATACGGATGCTTTCCTCTGTAGTCTTTTGCTTAGTAAAACGCTAATTTTCCGCCGTAATCAGAGAGCGAGAGAGGATAAAATGTGCAACTGGGATGAGAAAGAACCTAATGGGCAGGTAATTAAGGAACATGCCAAGAGGATACATAGATAGATGGACGAATAGAGAAATGTGGAGGAATAGCTGTACTGATACATATGCAAGGAGGAGCAAGGATGGAAGATGAAACTGTAAATGTTACAGGGTGTTATTTAAAACTGGAAAGTCTGAGTGTGCCTGAAGAGCCTCCAGACTGTCAGTGGCATCATTTGAAATTTAAGATGGAAAGGTTATTCAGACTTGAAGGGAAAGGTGGAGGGAGTGACGATCAAAGTTTTTGGGGAAGGAGGCGAATGTCAGATTGATGCTGATATTGGCCAGACTCCTGTTAGTGCCATGTGTATACACTTGACATGTATGTATTGTCTGCTTGTGCTCTTTTATAGTACTGTGTGTGTGTGTGTGTGTGTGTGTGTGTGTGTGTGTGTGTGTTGTTTGCCTTCAAGTTGTTTGTGATTTATGATGACCCTGCCATAGGGAAAGTTTTTCAAAGTGAGTTTGTCATTGCCATTGCCATCCTCTGAGGTTGAGAGTGTGACTTGCCCATGGTTTTTATGGATTCGAACCCTGCTTTCCAGAGTCATAGTCCAACACTCAAACCACTACACTACACTGGCTCCTCACCACAAATCGCTATTGCCAAGCACTTGTTAAACTCCATGCAGCTGGTGCTATAGTAGAGGAAGAGGAAGGAAGGTGACTGGATAGGAAGGACAGCTTCTCATCCCATGGCAGAACGAGTCAGAGGAAAAATGACTTTGATCCTTTTACTCTCTCTGTGGTGAACTGTAGCAAATACCCAGCTTCTGCTATTGAGTCAACTGCTTCTCTCCTTCTCCACAGTCATCTAACAGCCATAGTAGTGGCCCTAGAGAACTTGCACTGCTGCCTAGGGAAAGAAGGAAGGAGCTATGAGTGCAGAGCAATTACATTCCACCTATACCATATAGGGACCTGGGCTTGTCTACACCAGACAGAATACTCCAGACTGCTCTTGGAGTATTCTGTTCCTGCCACTGCCCCATTATCTCCACACTCCTGAATGATGCTGGATGGCTGTCTACATACTTATCCAGCTCTGCCACATGGCACCACTGTTGCTGCTGTGAGTAGCTCTTTCAAGGGTCAGAAATTAGATGCCCAGCATCGATCACATGGCTGTGCGCCTCATTGTGACCTCAGCTGGAGAGACTTACACCAGTGGTGGTGGCATCACTGGGTGGCACAACGGGATGCATGTGTAAACAGCCACCTGGTAGTGCTGTGGATTTTCCTGCAACATCTGGAGCAAAAGTTAAAATCCAATTCAGCCATGGATTGTGTTGATTCACTACAGAACTAGCCTCATGAAGACAGTCCACACTTGAATTGCTCTGGTTCTGCATCATGTAAACAGTTTGCAGTAAGGATGGAGGAAAGAGTGTAATTGGTCTTTGTAGACTTGCCTTTGTTCAGTGTATTTATATGTGTACAGACATGGGTACTTCAGCTAAGATGCATCCACTCACTGCACTGATGAAAAGAGATCTTGCAGCACTTTGAGATTAACTGAAAGACTGAAGCTTTCATGGGCGGGTTACAAACCGCCACTTGGGACGTCCTGCGGACGTCCCATTTTTAAAAAGGGGCGTCTCTTCTAGACGCCCCTGGCTCTAGTACGGACTCTGTCCGTATAATATGGCGCTGGCCGTTCCACATGGCCGGCGCCATCTTTACGTATCGGATGCTGTGCGTCCGAACGTGTCGCGGCGTCTGTGGTGTCGTGAATGCGCCCCTGGCGCCTCGCGACATCACAGAGGCGCCGCAAGAAGAAGCTCCATTTTGGAGCTTCTTTTTCAGTCTGTGCGGGAGCCGCGCGGTGTGGCTGCTGCGGCTCCCGCACGGAGCAAACGGCGGCGGCAGACCGCCTCAAAGCGGCGATTTATAACCCGCCATAGACTCCATGCCTCCAAGGAAGTAGGCTCAAATTAACAAAAGATCATGCTACCAACTTCTGTCTTTCAGTTAGTCTCAAAGATGCTGCAAGATCCTTTTGCATACCGATTTTCCAGACTAACATGGCTATGTCTGTGAATTCTATTACTACACTAATGTTTACCTTCTATAGATTCAAATGAAGGCGCTAAAACCTGGGGGAAATGGCAAGCACAGTCATTCCCCCTTGCAGCCTTTAGGGACACAACTGGGGCCATTATTAACCAGAGAGGGAGAGGCAGTAGGAAACTAGGACAGTCTCTAGCAAAGGATAGTTAAAGTATATTTAACTGAAGTCTGAGAGAGTCAGCAATTCTCTCTCCCCAACACACATTCCTGTAACCAATATGGCACTGAAAAATGAAAGTTTTAGTCCTACATTTACTTATTTAGAATGAGTTGCACTGAACACAATGGGATATGCCTTTGAGGCAACATATTTGGGTGGCCTGCCTGTGGCAGATGTGGCCATGCCCATCTGTCAGTACCCCAAATTGTGCAAGTCTGTTTCAAAAGGAAAAAGAGGATTGCTAAATTGGCACCTGTCTGTGCCACGATGGCTCTACCAGACAGTCTCCTGGAGCCTTGTCTATCTGCCCCATGCTGGTTCCTACTAGAAACAGCAGATCTCTGTAGGGGGGAAGCACTAGAAAGAGGTGTCAAGGGCAAACAAAGTATCTCGCCTTGTTTATTCTCTGCTTTTTATAATTGGCTGATTAAGTTCACTTTTTATTTGGTTTTTACTGGCAATCAGATTGAGAGCTGTAATATCCACTCGCACCTTGTAATTACCATTAATTTCTTCCCCTCCACTCTGTGCAAGTCGGGCTAAGGTTGGCAGAGGAAGCCGGGGGAAGGGGAGGGATGGTGGGGGGCAGAGCATGTAGGAATTCAGAATGGATCACAATCCATATTCATAAAGCAAAAGTCTGGCACAGAGGTGGGGAGTTGAAGGGGGGGAGCTGCAAGGGCTGGGTCTTCAATGGAGAGCCGGTGGCAAGGGAATTGCAAAGGGGAGAGAAAAATCCACCTTAAATTCGATACAAAGGCAAGTGGTGCAGGAAAGTGTCAGTGTCAGCACAACAGCCTTGCGAGCCTAATTACCATAATGATGTGAAATAGTCCAATCAGCAATCTGGGGCTAATCTTTCATGTATTACAGGTCTCTCTTTCGTAGGGCTCCAGAGCTAAATGCATTTTTAATGAAGATATTCCTAGACTTGCAGATAATTTCCCTCTTTTGAATGGGGAAGGTATTAGAGCTCCGGTTAAGTGGGTCGTTCCTCTTTGTTAAACCTCCTGCAAGACAGCTGACACTCTGCACCTTGAGGCCAGGTCCTGAAAAAAGAGCTGGGGATATTGGGACAAATGTCTCTTCCTTATGTCCCAGCCCAGTTATGGCTGTTCTCTGAACCTGCTCCCACCTTATCCCATTCTGTTGGATTCATTTAGGCCTCTTACGTGGGGTAACTGTCCCATGGATATCATGAGTTTATTTTAAAGGTACCCTGTTTCTGGAGTCAGAATATGACCAAGTATGTTCAAGTCTTTTCTTAGAATCCATGGGTATGTCTGCTGTATGCTTTCAAGTTGTCTCCAATATATGGTGACCCTAAGGAGAACCTAGCATGGATTTTCTTGAGGAGATTTGTTCAGAGTATTTTCCATTATCTTCTAAGACTGAGAAAGTATAACTTGCCAAAGGTAATCCAGGAAAGCGAGAATTCAAAGCCCTGTGTTCCCAAGTTCTAGTTCAGCACTCAAACCACTATGCAATATGTCTCATGCTGGGATATGTTTCTCAATATATATCATGCTGGGATATGTATCCCAGCAATATTTATCTCAGAGTTATTCCCTGTCAGCAGAAATAGTAGCTATAAGGTCTTGCAGGTTTTGAGGTCTTCTTAATTTTTATTCTCAGGGAGACTAATCCAAAAGATTAGAAACCCAAATTAATAAGAAGTTACGTTTAAAAAACTTTGTCTTCATGCTTACACCTTGAAATACGCTCAAACAATCAAAGGGATATACAGTCAGCTCTCAGTATCCTCAGATTTGCCACCTGCAGATCCAAGCATCCGTGGATGGCAAGCCTGCATTGTCCCCAATGGCAGCATGTGCACATGGATGTACCACCTTTAGGGACAGCCTCCATTGTACCATGGTGGCATGTGCATGCGGCCATGCTGCAATTAAGTTCCATTGTCCCCAATGCTAGCATGGCCATGTGCACGTGCCGCTATGGGACAATAGGGGCTGTCCCTAATGACAACACAACCACATGCATGTGGGCTTGTGCACGCATGGATTTTGGTATCCTCAATGAATCCCCGCAGATACCAAGGGCTGACTGTAGATACACACACACACACACACACACAGTGATATAAAAACAGAAAAAGAGAGTGAGACAGACAGGCAGATAGATGTACTGCAGATCTCTAGTCAATTCTGGGACTGTCAGACTGATTTAAGTTGAAAAGCTATGGCAATATGAAATATAGATAGATTCTCCTTACAGTTTCTCTCTTTCTCTTCCCCACCCCCACTTCACACCCTTGAGACATTTCAGGAAACTCATCAAAATTCAGATTTTCTTTAACTTTCTTCAGGATTCTTACAGATGTTTCATCTGAGGCAGACCCTCCTGTAATACTAGTGTAAGGAAAATTGAGCAATCTAACTTAGCTTGTTTTAAAACAAAACAGCCTTCCTCAATATTCCTACAGATGTTTTGCCTAAAGAGGACATTTCAGATTTGTCTCTGATTTGTCACTGAGGCATAAAGTCACTCTCATTGTGAGCCATCCTAAATTTCAAGGGAGAGACATCCTGCTTAGAAAATCAACTCCTCCTTCAGTGACATTTCAGTAGGAGACTTTTTGAATCATGGTGGCTACCTTGTGTTTTGGAAAACGTGCAAATTTCCAATACTGTTCTATTTATTAGAATTTGGGAACTGAGTAGTCAATGAATTTGAGCTCTGGGAAGGAATCCTATTAGCTATGTTCAGACATCAAACTAAAACAACAGCTGCGGTCTTTCATCACACCAATGGATCATAAAGTTCAGTATAGCATTGCTGTATGTATCCCCCTCTCCCCACATCGTTGAACTATCTATGTCCTGATTGGGCAACCTGCCAACCCCCCATATTCATTCATTCACTCATGGTCAAGGGAGGAACTGAGGAGGCTGAGAAGTGGCTTAACAGTTCCATTCCTGCAGTCAGCTGTAGGAAGAGGTCATCTTGGTGAAAAGGAGAGGAGACATGTCAACCATCTTTAAATATTCGAAGGGATGTTATGTAGACAATGGAGTGAGTTAGTTTTCTACTGCCCCAGAGACTAGAACATGAACCAGTGCATTCAAATTACAAGAAAAGAAATTCCATCTAAACCTTAGGGAGGCTGTCTTTACTATAAAAACTGTTTGGTGATTGAATGGAGGGTGCCTTAGAGGTTGGTGGACTCTCTATCTTTAAACAGGTTGTATGGACATCTTTCAGGAATGATGTAGTTGTGTATTCCTGCATGGTAGGGAGTTGGACTAGACAGCCTTTGTGGTCTTCCAACTATAAAAAGAGTCTTTTAGTTTTGGGGGACTTCAACATCCCGCTCGAGACCAGTTTAACAGGTGCGGCTCGGGAGTTCATGGAGACCATGACAAACATGGGCCTATCCCAATTGGTCAAAGGGCCCACACATTGTGCAGGTCATACACTCGATGCGGTCTTCAGCACGGAACAGGAATATCTGTGGGCGGAGGTGGTAAGTACCTCCGCATTGTCATGGACGGATCATTTCCTGGTCAAGATGAAACTTAGAGCCAATATCTGCCCCACCGGGGGTGGCGGACCCATTAGAATGGTCCGCCCTCGAAGGCTGATGGAGCCCATTGGATTCCAGACAGCCTTAGAGGGTTTAATGGTTGGGAATGCCGGTGATCCTGTCGATACTCTGGTCAATACCTGGAACACCGATCTTACCAGGGCTATCGGCACGATCGCTCCCAAGCGCCCTTGCCATCCCGCCCCAAATCAGAGGCCCTGGTTCACGCCGGAGCTGAGGAAGATGAAGCAGTTTGGACGACGGCTAGAGCGCAGGTGGCGGAAGACTCGACTCTTATCCGACAGAACTCGCCATAGGAACTTTCTTCGTTCCTATCGGGAGGCAATACGTGCAGCGAAGAGAGCCTTCTCCTCTGCACGTATTGCGTCTGCAGAGTCCCGTCCAGCAGAGCTGTATAAGTTGGTGAGGGAAATGACGCAGGTGCCCCCTGCGCCAAATCCCTTACTAAACCCAACGACGGCCTGCTGTGACGCGTTTAACAACTTCTTTGCAGACAAAATCTCTCAGATAAGAGCCGACCTAGATGCCACCATTGGAACATTGGAGTCGACAGGTGAGGCGTCCAGTGACTCCGCTGATGTAGTTATACTGGATCAGTTCCAATCTGTGAGTACTGATGACGTGGACAAGCTGCTTGGTAAGGTGAGGAAGACAACTTGCCCTCTCGACCCTTGCCCATCATGGCTGGCCGTCCAGGGGGGGGGATGCACTGATGAGATTCCTTACGGATATCATCGGTGCATCCTTCAGGGAAGAACATATTCCATCTTGTTTAAAGGAAGCGGCGGTTAGGCCGCTCCTGAAAAAACCTTCCCTAGACCCCCTGGATATGAGGAATTATAGGCCAGTGTCATTGCTGCCATTTTTGAGCAAGGTGATCGAGAGGGTGGTTGCCCTTCAGCTCCAAGCTGTCTTGGATGAAACCGATTATCTAGACCCATTTCAAACCGGCTTTAGGACAGGCTTTGGGGTTGAGACTGCCATGGTTGCCTTGACCGACGATCTGCGTCTGAGCATTGACAGGGGGAGTGTGACCCTGTTGGTGCTCTTAGACCTCTCAGCGGCTTTCGATACTATAGATCACGGCATCCTCTTAGACCGCCTGAGGGGGTTAGGTATCGGGGGCACTGCCTTGCAGTGGTTCCGGTCCTTCCTCTCGGGCAGGTCTCAGAGGGTGCTACTCGGGGACTGTAGCTCCAGTAAGAGGTACCTCACTTGTGGGGTTCCTCAGGGGGCTATTTTGTCCCCAATGTTATTTAACATCTATATGAAGCCGCTGGGTGAGATAATACGGAGTCATGGTGCTGGGTGTTATCAGTACGCTGATGACACCCAAATCTATTTCTCCGTATCTCGTTCGTCGGCCTCGAATTCCGATGGCATCTCTTCTCTCAATGAATGTCTTCAGGCGGTAATGGGCTGGATGAGGAAAAACTGATTGAAACTGAATCCAGACAAGACGGAGGTGCTCATGGTAGCGGCCCCGAAACCAAGAATTGGGTTGCAACCTCCAGTCCTGGATGGGGTCACACTCTCCTCCAGTGACTGTGTTCGCAGTCTGGGGGTGCTCCTTGACTCGTCGCTCCTGATGACAAATCAGGTAAATGTGACGGTCAGGAGTGCCTGTTATCAGCTTCGGCTGATACGCCAGCTGCGCCCTTTTCTGGAAGTAAGGGATCTCGAGACGGTTGTGCACGCGCTGGTAACCTCACGCCTTGACTTCTGTAATGCACTCTACATGGGGCTACCCCTGTGCTTGACTCGGAAATTACAGCTGGTTCAAAACATGGCAGCCAGGCTTGTCTCAGGAACATCTAGGAGGGACCACATTACTCCGGTTTTGAGGTCCCTCCACTGGCTGCCTATCAGCTTCCGGGCCCAGTACAAGGTGTTGGTTATCACCTTTAAAGCCCTAAATGGCTTGGGTCCAAGCTATCTCAGGGACCGCCTCCTCCCGTACAATCCTCCCCGCGCTCTCCGGTCCTCTGGGAAGAACTTACTGCAGCCTTTAAAATCTAGGCTTGCGGCGACCTCCCAGAGGGCGTTCTCTGCTGTTGCCCCCAAACTCTGGAACGACCTGCCAGATGAGATCCGTCAGATAACATCATTAGACAGCTTTAAAAAAGCGGTCAAGACGGATCTCTTCCGGCAGGCCTTTCCAGACTAACCATCCCAGCCCAGGTTCCCTGATTCCCTCATTCCTCCCGTGGCCCCATCTCAGTGATGGTCGAGGATCAACAGAGGGATATCAGGGTTTTAATTGCTGTTTTTATGCTTGATGTTGTGTTTTTAATATGTTATACTGTTTAATATTGTCTTAAGGGGGGGGAGGGATAAAGTGTTTTTAATTGTTATATTTTATATTTTACTGTTGTCAACCGCCCGGATTGGTTTGCCATAGGGCGGTATATAAATAAATATTATTATTATTATTATATATAAGATTATATGATTCTTTGATTTGCTCGCCTTCCTAGATATCTGGAAAACCACCAGAAGATCCAAAAGGATACATTTTTCCTTTGTGTGAGTGGCTATAAGAATGGAGCCAGCTGGCTGGCTGGCTCTCCCTCATCTTTTTGCCATCCTTCCTTAGCCTCTGAACTGCTGTGGGGTGGGAGACACCTTGGAAGAAAACTGGTGGATGCTTCATGGGAGGGAGTCACAAAGGATGGAGGTGATAAATTCCTGTCATCTGTCATGACAAAAAACACATGCAAGTGTAAAATTCCATTCAGTTGAGAAATACCATTTTCTCTGCAGACAATTCTACTTTATGCGGGGAAAAAGGAGTGAATTTTGTACAGAATAAGTCTCCAACTATAGCATTTTCCCCTGGGGAAACATCAAAATGCTGATTTATGCACACATACACACAAACAAAGTCAGATGCGGATCTTGTGGAGATAAACTCCAACTTTTTTTCTGTGCAGAAAATAGTCTTTTCTGAACATTACATTTCCTCTGTAGGAAATACTCTTTTATGAACAAAAAAGGGGGGAATGTTATGCAAACTATGGCCTGTTCCGCACGGGCCTTTGTGGTGCCCTGTCACGTGCTAGGGGTTGGCCGAGGACCTAGCGGGTGAATGCGACGGTCAAGAGCACCTGTTACCAGCTTCGGCTTATCCGCCAGCTGCGCCCATACCTGGCCCAGAGGGACCTAGAAACTGTTGTACATGCTCTGGTAACCTCGAGACTGGACTTCTGCAACGTACTCTACATGGGGCAACCCTTATACCAAACCCGGAAGCTTCAGATGGTGCAAAATATGGCAGCCAGGCTGGTCACTGGTGTTTCCAGGACCAGCCATATAACACCGGTGCTGAAAGATCTTCACTGGCTGCCTATTCGCTTCCGGGCCCAATATAAGGCGTTGGTGATTACCTATAAAGCCCTAAATGGCTTGGGCCCTGGTTACCTGAAGGACCGCCTCTCCCCGTATATTCCGTCCCGCACCCTCAGAACATCTGGGCAGCTTATTCCAAAGGGCCGGGGGGCCAGGCTTACTTCCGTCACAAGGCGGACATTTTCCATCGCCGCCCCGGCCCTTTGGAATACGCTGCCCACCGAGCTCCGCTCGACTACCTCCCTGGCCCAATTTAAAAAGGATTTGAAAACCTTTTTCTTCCAGCTAGCATTCCCCGCATAAAATCCTGTGGGCCTCCCTCCTCTTCCGTGGCCATGAGGACGGGCTATTGGGGTTTTTGCTGGTTTTATTCTATTGTATATTCTATAGTGTGTTTTTAAAGTACTGTATGTGGCATGTAATGTATGTAAACCGCCCTGATCTGAGGAAGGTGCGGTATACAAATAAAAACTTTATTATTTATTTATTATATCAGCCTCACTCCTAGCACGTGACGGGGGCTTAAAAATGGCAGCGCCCTATACACACGCTTAGCGTTCGCACGTAGCATCGCGAAAATGATGCATCGAGTGCATCATTGGCGCCTCGTTGCGTCATTTCCGTGACGCAAGAAGAAACGCCATTTTGGTGCTTCTTTTTAGCTGCACCAGGAAGCCTCGCGGTTTGGCCGCTGGGGCTTCTCGGCGCAGCTAATGATGGTGCAGGCAGAGCACCGCTTTTTGGCGCTCTGTAAAGCGCCTATGGGCCCTAAGAGACAGGCCAAAATAAAGCTGCTTCGGTTCACTTTGGAGGTATACTATTTAAATGACACACACACCTTAAGAGGCTAGAAGCTGTGCCAAAGCTGCGATCCAGTCCTTAGGACTGAAGCGTGGCTTTGGCATGGCTTCTGGCCTCTTAGGTTACATGCATCATTTAAACAGCATACCTCCAAAGTGACCCGAAGCAGCTTTATTTTGGCCTGTCTGTTCGGGCCCTTAGTAATGATGTGCAAAGATTGCCATCAGATATGACCTATAAAGCCCTATATTGATCAAATCCAGACTACTTGGCAGACTGTATCACCCTTTATGAGCTGGCCTGGGCTCTAAGGTCATCAAGAGAGGTCCCTCTCTTAGTCCCATCACCATTGGTGGGGATACAATACAGGTCCTTCTTGGTGGCTGCTCCTAAACTCCGGAACTCCCTTCCCAGGGAGAATAGAATGGTGTCCTCCTTTTTGTCCATCCATCAGCAGATTAAGACTTTTTTTTCCAGGCAGGCTTTTAAAACAGAAAATCTTTAAAGAGTGGGCTAGGGGTGTTGCATTGTTTTAAAGAGTATGATTTTAAGGTCTTTTATCATTTTTCAAACCACATTTTATTCTTTTAACGAATCATCTGTTTTAATATTGCAATAGTTTAATTCCATTTTAATGCTCTTAACTATTGTGTGTTTTTAATTGTATACTATTCTTTTAAATTGTAAGCTGCTTTGAGTCCCAATTTTGGGGGGAAAGCGGGATATATCCTCATCATCACCATCACCATCATCGTAATTGCCTTTTCATCAGATATTCCCAGCACTTGAGAAACATGTTTTTGACCATATTTCAAATCTTTTTGAATATTCTTTCCAACCCTAGACTATACTGTGTGTCCCTGTCATGCAGAATTATACAGATATGCTCCAATAATTGAGCTAAGACGCTTACTGGTGCCTTTGGGGTCAGCGGGCATCTGTTTATGACTTTCCGTTCCCTCTTTTTGCTCTTGCAGCGACTGTTCAGTGGATCGTTCCTTCCCCTCTACCTGGACATTAGCCACTTTGCTGATGGGAGAGGCAACTTTCACTTCTTCTAATAGCCGGTTGACCTCTACTATGTTTCTCCCTCTCTTCCCATCCACCCTCCACCACCAGAAGTGAGCTGTGTGTTTCATCTGCTCTGGAACTAGCCCTGTGTGCTCTCAGCTGAGGTGAAGTGCAATGAGGCAGGCTCACCTCTTCATGCACCCATTACTGTCAAGCAGCCCAGTGGTTCAGGGAAAAGCGACAAAATGCCTTGTCAGTCAGGAGGTCAACAGGGTGGATCTGCCCTCCCTCCTTGCTTTGCTGGTCTTGCCGAAGAAGGATTTAGCAATGGCGAAGGCGGAGGGCAGAAACTCCACTGCTCAAGGGGCCTGTGGAATTTGCAGCAGGTGTAATTATTAGATTTGCTTTTTACTACTGCTGAGAGACCTTAATTGTATTTATTATTACTATGATTATGATACACTTCCCCCAAAAGAGCCCTTGGAAAGAAAGGAAAAAAACTTACTCTGAATATTAAAGGAGAATTTAAGCATAATGTTCTCCATCAAACCCCACCCTCGCCACCTTTGGTGATCATCCACCAGCATCTCCAAGGAGTCTTTGGAGAAATTTGGGGAGATGGAAGACACAAAGGTTTCAGCAACAGAACAGATGGCGGTTTCCTCAAAAGGGTACGATTTGGTGGGCAAGAATGTTCCAAATGCATTGCTGCCAATACAAGATGGTCATTAATTGTGAGACGAGTCAGTTCCCCAAAGTGTTTCTTGCTCATAAATCAAATTAAAATATAAGAAGCACAACAGAGCCGAATGGCAACAAAATCCCATTTTTCCATTTTACTTAAGGTAGACTGAAGTCAGGGTGACGATAACGATCCATGCCAAGAGATGGTTGCTGAGCAGAGGAGAGGCCATAAATTTAAAACTGTCAAGCACATCCAGCTCCAGCTAGCAACTGTCCTGAATTTCATCTGATGAAGTTTCAAACCGAAAGATCTCCAGATAGCCAGGTTGAAAACCTGAATTTTTCATCTACCCTATAAGTACGAGGAAGTATTTGGCCAGAACCTCTTACTGATTTTTCTGCATGGGACCTTCAAAGAAAGTATAGGAGCAGCCACTGGATATTCCTTTTGTGTGTGTGAAATTAAACCAATCATAGGTCCAAAGAGTGCATACTTATAATGCACATGTACACTACACTCTGACAGGTAGGATGTGATAAATGAGTTTTCCCAGTATTCAGGCAACACAACCGAAAGGTGTGAGTGCTCCTCCAGGGAAACAAAGAGTTAATGTCATAATGAGTTAGGAAATATATTCGGGGTGGCTGTATTGACTGTGCAACAAAATACAATAAAATCCAAAATCCATAAAAGAGTGATATCTTTACTGGGCCAAGTGAAGTGTACAAAATACATCAAAGTACAATAACATCCAAACCCCACAAAACAGCAATATCTTTCTTAAGCCAATCAAAATGCACTAATTACATGTTGCAAGCTTTGGAAGCTCCAGTGGTTTCTTCATTAAGCAAAGGTGTTCAAAATCATATGGGAGAAAGAAAAATATATAACAGTATTAAGTGTCACAGGCCTACATTTTGTCCTGATGTTGTTGTTTTGTTGTCGTTGTTGTTGTTCTCAGTTAAGCTATATGAAGGGATATTCATGTAGGCAGGCCACTCTTCCTTCTGGCCATGTGGATTCTGGTTGACAAAGAGTTGTGAAGTCCAGAAAATAAAATTTAAACTCAATTAGCAATACAAAAATATATTTCCATTGAGATCCAGGTTGGCTCTGTCCTTTGCAAGATGGACAGCTTTCTTTGTTGCATCATGTAAGCTTTCAAAGCTCCACTGGTTTCTTCATTGGGCAAAAGATGTTTAAAAACCATACGGGAGAAGATGAGTGATGATGGTAGAGTGACAGGCCTACATTTTGCATCAGATGTAATTTCTGTTCTCAGTTAAGATGGATTTCTATAGGTTGGAAATGACTTAAAGGAATAGACCCACATTTTGTCTCAGATGCTGTTTCTACTGTAGTTCAGTTAGTTTGGAAGGCTCTCAAGAAAGACAAAAGCCATTGTTCTTCTTGGTCATTTGGGGACTGAGAGAAAGGATAATAAATATTTTGCCATTTATCTCAGTCCCCACATGATCAGAAAGAGGGGTGTCCACTGCCTGCATTGAGTTCCTTCCAAACTAATTTATTACAACAGAAACAACACCTGATACAAAATGTATATCCATGGCTCTACCATTGTCTCTGTTTCTTCTCCTGTGTGATTTTTGAATATCTTTTGCCTGAAGAACCCAGTTGCACTTTGAATGATTGCACGATGTATTTAGTGCATTTTGGTTGGCCACTAAAGGTATCACTCTTTTTGTGTTATATTTTGCTCCATGACCAACACGTCCACTCGTGAATATATTTCCTAGCTTTATATAGAATTCTTACACACACACACACACACACACACACACACACACACAATGCAGTGACAACAAATGAGCAACAAAAGGTTCTGACATAACATGCCAACTCTTTAAGGTGGTAGTCCAGTTCTCTGCTGCTCCAGAGGATAGAACCAGGTCTAATGGTTTGAAGTTACAGGAGAATAGATCTCAATTGAACATTAGAAGGAACATCTTGAGAGTAAGAGTTGTTAAGCAATGAAACAAATTGCCTAGAGAGGTGGTGGGGTCTCCATCTCTAGAGGTCTTCAAAAAGAAGCTGGAGTGAACAGCTTACATGCTGGGGATGTTTTAGCTGGAGATCCTACACTGAGCAGGAGATTGGACTTGGTGGCCCACAGAAGCCCTTCCAACACTATAATTCTATAACTCCATGAAATTTGGTGGCAACAATATTCTCCATCCAACAGCATGTCTATTTTGTCTGGCAGGACTTATTATCACATCTCTTCATTTCAAAACTCTAAATCTCCGTCTCTTTCTCTGGATTCTCAACCCATCTTCCAAACCTCCACAAAATGTTTTTTTTTCTCTGAGGAATGGAAGAATAAGCAGAAATTTTCATTAATGAAAGTAAATAACTTTCATTAACTGTACTAAAAGCTCCAAAGACTGCATAATTAAAGTGATAACATAAAAGTTAGACATGAAAAACAATACCAACTGTGGAATTAAAAGACATCCAGCCGGAAGAGAATATAAAAGAAAGGGAGGGCACTAAACATAACAATACCTGGAAACATAAAGTGTTTTAGGCAACATTAATTACGTTACAACTGCACACTTGGTAAATTATAAAATCCAGATACTTTATTCTGCAACGCTTTGTTACAAACAGAGAAATAGGATGAAGGTCAGCACTCTTGAAGCCAGTAATTCTGCATTCTGTACTAACTTCTCACAACAGCCCTCTTTTCTATCTTGCAAATAATGATTCACATGCTGGCACCAATGAATGTGTTAATGAAAGGTTTACAGATCAATGAAATACATAGCAAAATTTTCCATGTGATGCTGTTAGAAGCACAGGGAAGTCAAAAGAGAAGATATTTTGAAAAGGTAAAACTTAAAAGTGGTAATCAAAATTGGAATCTACCCACATTATTTCCATGAGATAAACAGGCAAAAAAACACAAAACATTTGCTCTTTATTTCTTTGTAAGTCTTCTGCACTTTATTTTAATGGAATATAATACAATAAGAGATTTATTTCACCTCATGAATGGATGGAACTCATTTAGGTGGATGGAGCTTCTACTAAAGACAGCCAGCATGGTATAGTGGACGAAGTCTGGCCTAGGACTCCAGTTCAAGTCACTGGAAACCCATCGAGTGACGTTGGTCAAGTCATATACTCTCAGTCTCAGAGGAAGGCAATGGAAAATACCCTCTGAACAAATGTTTCCAAGAGGGAAATCAAGACAAGTTTGTCTTATGGTCTCCATAAATCAGAAACAATCTGAAGGGACACAACAAGAGCAACAACTATGTGCCTTCAGGCCATCTGTTGACTTAAGGTGACCCTATGAATTTCGCAGGGTTTTCTTTGGCAAGGAATTTTCAGAGTTGGCTTGCAATTGTCTTCCTTTGGAGTGAGGTATCGTAAAAGGGAAGCTAAGGCAAATGTTTAGTTTATTCACACATGAAAAATTAATAACCTCACTGTTTGAGACTACAAGATATTTTTTAAATTGTGTGTGTGTGTGTGAAAATGTGACAAGGGCGCTCTTGCAAAAGACTGGTGGATGTTATGTACAAAATCTAATGTTTTGTATTTAAGTTGTTTGTACACTCTTTTTTCCTGCTTTTTTTTTTTGGGGGGGGGGGTAAAAAGTAGTTTTGGTATTTTTGCTCTCAGTTCAAGGTATAAAATCTTAAACAGATTGACAACCACTAGGGTATTCTTTTTTCTCTGTGAAAATGAGAAAAATACTCAATGGTCTTTTACATTTCTTTTCCACTCCGGTTCTGACTAGTTAAATGTACAGTGGACCCTTGTTATCAGCCGGGGTTTGGTTCCAAGATACCTTGTGGATAACAAAATCTGTGTATGCTCAAGTCCCATTAAATATAATGACATAGCAAAATGGTGTCCCTTATAAAAAAAAATGGGAAATCAAGGTTTGATATTTGAAATGTATACTTTTTTTGAACATTTTCAAACCACGTATGCTTGAATCCGTGTATAAAAAAATCTGTGTATAAGAAGGGCAGACAGAAGAAGGACAAGTTCTTGATATGTGAATGGATGCACCAGTCCAAATGCCCACATAGCACATGCCAGTTACAGGTCCCAGTGTTGCACTTTTCCTATTTCTTTTTGTTGTGTGCCTTCAAGTCATTTACCGTTTATGACAACCCGAAAGTGAACCTATCATGGGTTTTTCTTGGCTTTGTCCAGAGGAGGTTTGTCACTGCCCAAGAGTGTGATGTGTCCAAGGTTTCCCAGTGGGTTTCATGGCTGAGCGGGGATTTGAACCCTGGCCCCCAGAGTCATAATCCAGCACTCAGACCACTGCAGCATGCTGAATCTCTTTTTATTTCCACTTGTTGCTAAAGAAGTTCATAAAGTCTAAGAACATGCCAAACTTCCAGGCTGAAGTTTCACCGCCCTTGGCATTGTCTGTTGTCAGAATGAGTTAGATGGGATTGCATGAAAAACAGCAATGCCTCCAAACATCCATCACATAACCCCAAAATGACCCTACGTTTAGTATCAGGAACTGCTTTGTTGCCTTTCAAATAAACCCCACGGTGTGGATGGCAAGCCTCAAACTAGTTCTAATAGTGAAGTGATAGTCAGTTTTCACACAACCATGATGGGGTGATGCAAAGTCTTTGAACATCCAGCTCTTCCAGGATCTCTCACAGCAGGAAAAGAAGTAGCTGAGAGACAGTGCCACATCTGCTTCCCAGTTGGAGGCTTTGCTATTGAGAATCTTGCTAATTAATGTCAAATTTACTTTGGCAAATAACATATATTATCGCCTCCCAGGCAAGATATTGGTGCCAATGCCTCAGATAACCACTTCTTGAAGAGAGGTTTCTAAAGATCTGTTTGCACGTGTATATTAGAAATGTACTTGGTAACACTTGGAAATAGTGTCTGACATCACTTCTTATCCTAGTGTAAATATAGAGTATAAAAACTCCTACTAGTTGACTTTGCAAAAGTCTAAAGCATAATTTACAAATGCAGTATTATGATTACATGGAAATTACTCAAGATGATGATGATGATGATGATGATGATGATGATGATGATGATTGCAGTTCTGCCATTTGATGGATTTCCTTACATTGGAAAAATAACAATACTTATTCGGTTGGAGAGAGAATAAGAAATTCTTATTTCTTTATATGGCACCAATGTGATCTTGAGTGATAGCATCACAGTTCTTATCACTATGTTTTTTATGTAATGTTTTAAATTACAATTAATTGATCAGTGAATTCACCATGTCCAGACCACTGCTGGATTCTGGAACTATAATAATAATAATAATAATAATAATAATAATAATAATAATAATAATATTTTTATTTATATACCGCTTTTCTAAAAACCAAAGCGGTTAACAGCATATACATATACAATGTAAAAACCATCAAAATACAAAACGTCATAAACAACCAATTACAACAATAAAACCACATCTCATGCCAGCTCAACAATGCTGACGAGGGGGGGAGTACATCAGGAGTCAGGAGTCAGGGGTATGCCTGCTCGAAAAGGTGTGTTTTTAAACCCTTCTTAAATTGGTTCAGTGAGGTGGCCGAGCGGAGCTCATCGGGAAGCGAGTTCCAGAGGTTGGGGGCCGAGATAGAGAAGGCCCTCCTGGTGGTAGTAACTAATCTGACCTCCGGAACTCTCAACAATTGCTTCCCGGTTGATCTGAGTGTGCGGGGCGGATTGTACGGAGAGAGGCGGTCCTCCAAGTACCCTGGGCCCAAGCCATTTAGGGCTTTATAGGTAATAACCAACACCTTGTATTGTGCCCGGAAGTGAATAGGCAGCCAGTGAAGGTCTTTAAGGACCAGTGTTATATGGCTGGTCCTAGGTGTATTAATGACCAGTCTTGCCGCCATATTCTGCACCAATTGCAGCTTCCGGGTATGATACAAAAGTTGCCCCATGTAGAGTGCATTGCAGAAGTCCAAGCGAGAGGTTACCAGAGCGTGTACTACCGTTTCAAGGTCCCCCCGGCCCAGGTAGAGATGCAGCTGGCGTATCAGCCTAAGCTGATAACAGGTGCTCCTGACCGCCACATCCACCTGAGATGTAAGGTGGAGTGACGAATCAAGGAGCACCGCCAGACTGCGTACTGAGTCCTTCACGGGAAGCGTGATCCCATTTAGGACAGGTGGAATCACCGCCATCCCTGGGCCAGGGGAACCTATCACAAGTACTTCCGTTTTCTCTGGATTCAGGCTGACTCTGTTTTCCTTCATCCAGCCCATTACTGACTCCAGACAGGCAACAAGAGGAGAGATGCCATCCTTAGTCACTGAATCAGTCGGAGACATAGAGAAGACTATTTGGGTGTCATCAGCGTACTGATAACCCCACGCCCCATGCCTCCAGAAGATCTCTCCCAGCGGTTTCATGTAAATGTTAAAGAGCATGGGGGACAGAATGGCTCCTTGAGGGACCCCAGATGTAAGGGCCCTCTTGTCGGAGCACACGTCCCCCAGCTGCACCATCTGGAACCTCCCAGAGAGATAGGATCGGAACCACTGGAGTGCAGTGCCTCCGATTCCTAGCTCCACTAGGCGCTCAAGAAGGATACCATGGTCAATGGTATCGAAAGCCGCTGAGATGTCCAAGAGCACTAACAGGGACACGCTACCCCTGTCCATGCCCAGACGGAGATCATCGACCAGGGAGACCATAGCAGTCTCAACCCCGTGCCCTGCCCGAAAGCCGGTTTGAAATGGGTCTAGATAATCCGATTCATCCAAGATCGATTGAAGCTGGATTGCAACTGCCCTCTCGATCACCTTCCCCAAAAATGGCAGTAGCAATACTGGCCGATAATTATTATGCATCAGGGGTCAATGGAGGGCTTTTTTTAGCAAGGGTTTTACAATGGCCAATTTTAAGCTAGATGGAAATTGCCCATCCTTCAATGATGTATTAATTATACGATGTAACATAGAAGTTACTACTGTTCCCCCACTGAGCCGCTAGCCATGAGGGACAGGGATCGAGGGAGCAAGTTGTCTTCCTAACACTTCTAAGGATTTTGTCCACATCATCGGTTTCTACAGACTCAAAGTGATACAGTATAATCAAGTCCACAGAGGCTCTGGATACCTCTACTCTGGTTTCTGTACTAATACTGGCATCAAGACCTTCCCTTATCTGAGAGGTTTTATCCGTGAAGAAGTTGTTAAATTGGTCACAGTAGGCCTTAGATGGTTCTAAAATAGGGTTCAGGGCAGGGGGGAGCCGAGTAAGCTCCCTCACTACCCTGAACAGCTCTGCTGGACGCGACTCCGCGGACGCAATACATGCACCAAAGAACAAGTTCTTTGCTGCATCTATCGCCTCTCCGTAGTCCTCCAAAAGACAGTCTAGGAGAGCCTTGTCGGGTAAGCGCTGATGTGCCTGCCAGTCACGCTCTAGCCATCGCAGCACCTGCTTCCTTGCCCGGAGATCTTCCGTATACCAGGGCTTCTTTTTGGAAGGAGGCCTAAGAGGGCGCTTGGGAGCGATACTGTGTATAGCCCTGGAGAGATCAGCGTCCCAGATGTTAGTCAGGGCATCAACAGAGTCGCCGTCATTCCCAACCGTCATTCCCTATGACAGAATGTTTGTCAGTGTAAGAGTACAAATTATTACTTTCACATCATCTTTATCATTTCTCTGTAGTAAGCTATTTCTTTCTTGCTTTCATGTCATTCATGGTCAAAGCAGTTCATGTATATCTTTAAGCGTATCTGTCCAGTTGGCTATGTTGAAGTGCAAGGTTTCCATTTAGAAATCACAAAAATGACAAGTTCCCAGTTGTACTCATATTCCACTTAAAAGTCATGTGCCTCAATATAACCCATGAAAATTAATGGTGAGAGTCCTGCTGGTTAGCGCCAACTAGAGTAGATCCATTCAATGAATTGTGAAATGGTACATCAACATATAGGTAAATTCCATTGAGTCAATGGATCTACTTTAAGTAGGGCTAGCAACAGAATTCAGATGCTTGTACTTAAATATATTTAGCCACTTTGATTATTAATTATGGCGATTCTCTAGTTCAATCACACCATCATGCTATGCATCCCTAATATTAATAGGCTTGTTACATAGTATTTGATTGGTTATGTAGACCCATGTAATCTTATTTGATAAATTCATTGCAAAACATTGTTATACACTGTACTCCCTGTTGAGTTTTAGGCACCTGGCAAAGGCTACATGTTTCCAGCAGCTGTTCTTCCTGCAGCCTGACTGCCAACTTTTAGTTGTACACTGCAGCCAATTGGGTTATAATTTTCTGCTGTGCTTCTGCTGCTTCCCATCCATTATGCTGCATTGTATATGGTCTTGATTTGTGCTCTGTATTTTCTTTAATGAAAAACCTGAACAGCTACCTTGGGAGGGGGAGTTATTAAAACAAAGATTCCAGGCTCCACCTGAGATCCTACGTTGCTTCAGAGCAGCGTAAATAACCACCAGCAGAGTTACATTTACACATCCCTATGCTGAACACCAACATAATTCAACATATGTAGAACAATGGTCAATGCCATCGGCAGACAACCCATTGGTTAAGTGCGCTACACAAGTGCACATTCACATGCCACTCTGTATACTTCATTGTGCCACCTGCAGATTTGCAGCCTTTATTCCCACCAACTGTAGGGTTTACACTCAGAAACTCCTGTCAGTGCCACCATCATTGAAATAAATATACATTTAACTGAATAATTGCTCCAAGTTTTTATTGGTTTCTGCTAGTAGTGTTGTGTTGTGTTGTGTCTTAGGTTGTTAATGTTCCTAGCTCTGATCTTTATTCCTCCTGCCTCTGCATCGAAGCTTGCTCTGCATACAATATTCTCTGTATACAGGTTGAATAAATAGGATGAGGATATGCATCCTTGCCTGACCCCTTTTCTGATTGGGAGCCATTCTGTTGCTTTTTAACAAACTCTGTCTGCTACAAGTTTCTGGCCAGTGGTATAAAAAACATCCCATCCTGTACGCAGCAGCCAAAGCAGAGCACAAGGGACAACACAAGCCAGCGCTTAAACACACAATGTCCCTGTTCAGCTGGTTAGTGAGGCCACATCCCCCCAGCACCCAGAAGTTATAGCTGATCCCAAAATTTATACCATCATCTTTCACCCATTTGATAAATGCAGCGCAAGGGTGGGCCTGGGTAGCAGTTTTCTACCTGTGGGATGGAAGAAATGCCAAAAACAAACAAACTCCCAGTATTGTCTGGAACAGAAATCCAGTTCTGCTTTTGAAAAAGATCATTGTCCCCTCCTAAGAAGTTTAGGGCAGGAGGAGATGTACTTAGAGTTGCCAGGTGAAATAAGGGACATGGCTTCTACACATTTAATGCAAGAGGTAATTTCAGCAAGTGTTGCTTGTCATACAGGCTTGTCATATAAACAACTTCCACTGACATTGTCACTATCAAAGGTACAAGAATTTTGTCCCTTTTTTCACTGTTAGCTCTAGATGTAGAATTTCTATAATAGATAAATTGTCTCTTCTGGAGGTTTCTTTTCTGTGCATCAAAGAAGAAAAAAGAGAGAGACCTAATTCCTATTGTTATCCATGATTAAAGTAGAACCATTGACTCAACTGGATTTACCCAAGTGTTGTCTCCTCAAACTGATTCAACAGACCTACTCTAGTTGGAAGTTACCAACAGCATTCCAGCCACAATGTAAGACAGAGGTCAGCATAGTGTGGCCCATGGGCCACATGCTACCCCTGGACCCCATATCTTGTGATCCCTGAAGCATGTCACCAGTTCCTCAATGCCCACAAACCCCCCATTTTAAAAGAAATCAGCCCGCTTTGTGGCACGTCTTCAGAAATCACACAGGATGGACTCCAAATGCATGACAACATGCCACCGTTTTATCCCTACTAGCATTTCAGACCCCTGAGATGCTTGTAGGCATTATCCTCAAATGCCTCAGTTATTATCTGCAGTCTGTCTACAAATGGAAACATAAACTGTGGGAGAAAAACTGTAGAGGGACCAAGGGGAGTTTAGAGGGATTTGGTCCTGCCCCTCCTCCAATGCAGATATCTGGACGGGTAAAGATCTGCAATATATGTTTATTTTAATCTATATCCCATTTTCATCTCATATGACACTCAAAGTGGCTCACACTGTATCTTAAAACAAAATAGCTAACACTGTATATAAAATGTTTTTAAAGTATTAAATAACAAATAAATTAACATTTTAAAAGTATTAATATTTTTAAAAGCCCTTCATAATCACTTTGGGGACACAACTGTCCTACCTCTACCTTGGTTATTGGAAAAATGAACCAATGACAAGTCATCGGTGGTTTGTAAAGAGTTACTTCTTAATTCTGGCAAAGTGATCTTTGCCATAGGCCTTAATTTTATACCAAATGTCAACTAGAAAAAATTACACATGTGCCAACTAGATGTGATTTCAGCTGACATATTTTATTCCAGCAATCTTTCGGTTCCTCATCTAAATCTCTCAACTGTTGGCCCTATAGCTATAAAGAAGAATGCAGAACTTCTAAGTGTAGAAGAAGAGGTGAAGATCCCATATTGGACAGGATCACTTTCCTTTCAGGGGGCAGAGAGGCCATAGGGCTGCATCAGATGTCCTTCTCTTACCCGAGTAGATTTTCTATTTTATGTGTTGCTTGCAGAAGACTTGGCCTGAAGCACAAAGAGATGAGGGAAAGGTGTCAGGGAGAGACGCAAAGACAGTGAGAGACAGGGTTGTTTTTTTTAAATAGATGGATAATGCGACATACGGAGTGAAAGTACAAAGCCTTCCGAAGCATCCAGGCTTGTCACTTTAATGACAGTGAATGAATGGCAGCCATGGGGTGCTTCCTTGCCTGTCAATTCTGTTTGTCTCTGCTCCCTGGAATTTTCATTATTCATTATTTGTATGGCATGGACAGAAATGCCAGCTCTGGGTACCGTTTAATCCCCCACCTGATAATGTGTTTCTGATAAACACGATGGAGCCAGCCCTGGTGACAGGAGGCACATTTCCGGAGGATAAAGCACCATTTACACAAAGCAGGTGCTGTGAATTTAGATCGCCAAGATAGGGGGAGGTTTCGTACACAGCTGCAGCATACGCAGGATCATTCAAAGATCTGGAGCCCAGTAAATGTTAGCCTTTCAGACCCTACATAGGTAGGATCAGCACATGAAGGGATCTGTAGATGGGCTTTGTGTGTTGACTCCAGCCGCATGTCTTCTGTTCTAGTGAACAGGCCTATGCCCTTGTTTGTGGTCACTTTTTTTTTGCCAATATTAAACAGCAGCAATGAAGATTAATTACTTTTAGCAATTAAACAGCAAGGTGTATTAAGCAGACAAGTTTTATATTGTTATTATTTTTCAAGTGGTTCAAGGAAGCGTTGGTGGGATTTATCTGAATTGATTTGATGCCAGCTGAGTGGCAGAATTGGCAATAAAACTCAAGAGACCATAATACCCCTGGTGCTGTCCAGTACATTCCTAGCAAATGGGGCTGAACCTATGGAAAACTTGTTGTGCTGTAGCAAACATTTCTTTCTTTGGTCTAAAACTAGAAGTGGCACAAAATAGTTTAATGCCTAAGGAAGGGGTCAGCAAGCTGCCATGTCATATCAAGAAGTGGACCAGACCAACACTTGAATGTTATTTCAGTTGGTTGTCAGACTGTCATTCATCATAAGATGAACAGGCTCTTTGACACAACAACTCTTCCCTCCAATATACCATCATCTTTCTCCTCAGCCCAGAATTTACATCTTGAGGCAGCCAATTCATTCTTCATTAATGTTAGGGCTGGACCTCCTTAAATCCCATTGCTAGTCCCAACTAGAAAGGAACCATTGACTCATTTGGATTCAGCTACGTGTTGACTCAGTATTCAACAGTTGATCCAATGTTCATTTTTCCCTAGGTGGCACTAACCAACAAAGGGTAGTTAATAAATTAGAGATTAGTTAGTATTCCATCTGTTGGATAATACCAATGAAAGCTGGCCCATTTATTCAATTGCTGAATGCTGAGTTAACATAGGTCTCAGTAGGTCTCCTCAAGTCAGGAGGAACAACAGGATTTAGACCAATAGGTTCTACTTAATGCTGACTCGTATCAAGTTGGGATCTGTTTCACTGTGATATGTTATTGAAGTGACTACTAAGAAAACAGAAACAAAGCTAATATTGTCTCTAAGTAATAAATCAATAAATGAAGGAACTGATGGGAGGCTAGAACTATTTTATCAAGACTAGAATTTTCTCTGGCATCTGTGGGTGGTCTCATTCATCACAGTATCTACAACAGAGGATTACACTCAATTTACAGATGTTCAACTCACTCCAAAACTATTTGCCAGGTCCGTATGCTGTCCCCATCACCACTGCAAAATCAGAGCACATCATTCCTGTTTTCCGGGTGAACAACACATTGCATAAAATGACTAATTCATTATTAACTGATTATGAAAGCCAGCGTGGAATACTGGTTTGAGCATAGAATCATAGTGTTAGAAGTGACCACAGTGGCCATCCAATCCAACCCCCTGTCATTGGACTAGGACTCTGGGAACCAGGGTTCAAATCCCGGCTCAGCCATGGATACCCACTGGTTGATCTTGGGAAAGTCAACCTCTCTCAGCCTCAGAGGATGGCAATGGCACCTTCCCCCCTAAAGAAGCTTGACAGGAAAACCCCATGATAGGTCCACCTTAGGGTTGCCATGTCAGAAATGACTTGAAGGCATACTATAGCAACAAAAACAATTTCTTATTTCCTTGTGCTGTATCCCTGGTAGAATTGATGTTCAGCTTTCAAGGGTATCTCTTAGCCCATCTCAAGAACCCCTGAACAACCACTGGTATTCATTTCTTCTTTCCCCTTGCAACTGATGAAAAACAAAAAAGAAATCAATGATGCCAGGGGAAAGCAGCTGAGAACTCCATCAAGGTTTCATAATTCTCATGGGATCACATCTTTGGTATCCCTTTGCAATTCAGCTTCCTTCTTAAAAATAATCATAACCAAACGACAGAACCTGTTTAACAGCTTACTCACTAATACACTGCTCTTGTTTTCATGTTTTGGAATACTTAATCTGGTATGTGATAACATCCCTGACAACTGAGTGCATTAAACTGTGACAGCTTTTCACTGACCTAAGCAATTGCATTACAAAAACACCATTAGTACCTTTCTCCTCTTCATTTAATTCTCTTTCCATGCTATCCTCTCCCCCTCCCAACCTATCCCTCTTCCCCAGCTCATGGAAAAAAAAGAAAAGAAAAAGGTCTAGGTTCAATACCATGATTACATTATTCTTAGAAATATTTTGCTGTAAGAAATCAATGTGCATGTGTTTCAACACTTGTCACAAATAGATCAAATGTGCAATCTTAACACAGATGATTTTGCACGGAGTTTTCAGTAGATAAAAGTACAGCTACATGTGGCCTTTGTGGCTCCTTACATTCTTCCACATCCAGACTGCATTAACAGAAGTGGAACTGATGTGAGTGCTAGCACATACACCAAGTTGTGTCTCTTGCTAGACTCATTTTTGCTCAAAACATCAACTCCCCCCCCCCCCGATTTATGCTTGGTGTGAAGAATTCAAGGGATGTACTGAGAAGTCCTTTTTCTTCACGCCTAATAAAAATCCATATTTCAAAGTATGTGCTTGTGTGGACATGGAAACCCTACAGAAACTCTGCCCTTTTGCAATATGGTGTGTCTGCATTGGGGTGGGGGGATTCCCTGGAAAATGTCCACATTCCAAAATAAATAAATAAATAAATAAATAAACAAACAAACATACACACAATGCAAGGGTGTTCTATACACTCTGTTCAATCAAGTTGTTGAACGCATACCCTTCAGCTTTCACAATTCAATTCATCTGAATTGTGACAGTCCTGTTTAATAATCTGTCATCCCATTTTTTCAGCTCCTTTTAAAATGTCCCAGTTTCAGTCTCCTCCTCCCTCTTTTCTCCTTTCTTCTCTGCTTACTTCAGTTGCTGCAAACTGAGTTCAAGGTAGTTTGCGCTCCATTAACTCAGCCTCTGCTCTTCCTCCTTTATAACTTTTTTCCATCTTGATCACACTGTGATGTTGCTTGGCCACATGTGTCCAAGTAAAATATTTGAGGGTATTTAGAGGAAGCCATGATATCAAACTGAAGATACTGTACTTTGGGCAGGTCATGAGAAGACATGACATTAGAAAAGATTATAATGCTAGGAAAGGTGGAGGGAAGCAGAAATAATGGAAAATCAATCCAGATGGATAGACTTTACTGGGGAGGTCATGGGTATGAATTTACAGGTCCTAAGCAGAGCAGTGGAGTTCAGGGGCTCTTATAGATATCTCATCCACAGGGTTGCCATGAGTCAGGCTTGACTCTAAAGCATTTAACAACAAACAAAGAAGTAGTCCATGCAATCAATTGCAAAATGATGAGTCAAGACTCACAAATTTCATTGATACAGTGGGTTTACTCCAGCTGGAACTAGCAACTGGAATTAGGCCTTTGTATCTAAACACACAGATTGCTAATGCATCATTTTGTTCATGCAATATTCACATAGGATCTGCAAGGTTGGTCCCCCCCCCCCCCCCCGGTCTCTTAAGTACAAGCTCCAGCAGCATATATTTGGAGGGCAAAACAGCAGCATTCCCTCCTCTGGTAATCATAGCATTATTGTTTCATTGTATTACAAAGGAGCAAGGACAAATACTAAGGAGCCAGTGGCCATTAAACCATTTCATTTCATCTCTGATATGGAAGAAATGTTTGGAACATTCAAAGAGGCAGTTCTGATGTTTCAAAAGTAAGACCTACAGGTAGCATGGCCTAAATGTATTTGGTAATCTTAAGAAAGTCTATTGGGTTTTTATACATGTTCCCCTGTTCAGCAATTGATTCAGGGGGTTGTCTCTTGTTGGAACTAGCAATTAGTTTTAGAGCTTTACCGCATGAGTCCCATTCTTCCCGCAATTGCACTTGTCAATGAAAATGGAGTTATAACTTTTTGTATTTACTGCATTATTATACATCTTCGCAATCCTGTGACTGCCACCATTATCCTCTTTTGCTTACTTGACCTTAAGCCTTCCTCTCTGCCTTATGCCCTATCCAGCATGTCTTCAAGTTGTTGTTGCTGTTGTTGTTGTTTTCATTTCTGCAATTTGTCTTGTTATTGTTGTTTTTTTTAAAAAAAGAAAACAGGAATAAATAAAGGCAACCAAACTCCTTGAGAATATTAAAAAAGGAGGGAGAGAGGAGACACTAACATCATTTGATTGTCAATAACACAACTACTCTGGTAGTGGCATTTTGCACTAGGGGTCTTGTGTGATTGCTAGCTCATTGATGGGTTTTCCCCATCAATGAAAAGGGATGCCCAACCATGCTTGAGGGATGCACCACCTAAAGTTTGGAGGTGATATTGGGTGATACGTATTGCCAAAGTCACTTTTTTTCCTGTGCTTAACACAGTTTAATAGCCACATATAATAATCTCCTTAGACCCCTGTCTAATTGAGCTCAGTTTTACTTTCTTCCATATTCTTTATTAAACAACAACAAGATCCTCAATACTTCTTGTCACAAATGTGAGATTTCTTAAATTTTTATATCCCCCTCCCCCACACAAACCAAACAGAAACAAAATATTTGACCCATCTGCATGGGCCAAAATTAATAGACAACACTGATTCCCAGCATGAAGAAAATCATGATGTACCTGCCTACCATATAGCTTTCAGCCAGTGATTCCCAAACTTTAGTCATTCAGTGTGTTGCAAAGGTGGGGTGCAGGGGTAAAAATGGTCCCCACCTCCTTCACAGCTGCCATCTCTGCTGTAAATGATGAAGAGCCTCTTGGAGAAAAATGAAATGGCAACCACAAATCAGCACTAATATGGGGTGCATCTGCACTATAGAAATAATGCAGTTTGACATGACTTTAAGTGTCACAGCTCCATGCTATACAATCCTGGAATTTGTAGTATTCTGAGGCAACAGCACTTGTTGGCAGGGCAGGCTAAAGACATTGTAAAACAACAAATCCTATGATTCCAGAGAATGGAACTACAACACCTAAAGAGGTATCAAACTGCATTATTTCTACAATGTAGGGGTTGCAGGCCAAAAGGCCAGGTTCCCCCCCCCCCATCCCCATGTTTTCTAGTTCAAACCAGAAAACATGGGGATGGAGAGAGGATCAGTCTCAATCTTGCTTGTTCAGATGTGAATCTGGAGGAGCCAGCCTGACCCCACGGTAAAAAGTGTTCACCCCAGGATAAAATAACCCTGGTTTTGCACTGAGTTTCCAGGAAACTCTGTAGCAAAGTCAGGCTGTTCAGATGGACCTCCTGTGTTCCTTAGCTCAGCCAGTCATTGATCAGACTGAGAAGTCCCCCCCCTCCCTTAGTTGCTCTGCCTAACATGGAAATAGGGTGCCTGGCCACATAAGTGCAGCCAGGTGTCCTGTTTCCACATCAGACATGGTAACTGGAGGGCTTATGAGCCAGATCGATGGTTGATAAGGTAAGGAATGGTGTTCCAGTCTCGGGTCCTGAGTCGGTGTGGGGAAGTGTGTGTGGACACCTGCCCATCCCTGCACCAACCCAGGGACTAACCCAAGTGAGCACTGGGGCCAGGAAAGCACAGGACTCTGCCTGCACTTTCCTGGTCCATCTGCTCAGGCCCATTGGTGCACTCATGGTTGAATACACCGGGATTCAAACTCAGACTTTTAAGAGTTATGCACTCTGAATTTCAGTCCTGAACTGTTGGATCTAGCAATTGATTTTTCCAAAGTTTACTCCAGAATGTTCAAGTCCTTTCCATTCTGAATATGGAGGGAAAAGTGAGTTTATTTTAAAAGCAAGCAAACAAACATGAAACTTTCCCCTCATCTCTAGTCCTGACACATCCTCTTGCTTTCATCAGCCACAGCACAGCATTCCAGGTGGCCTGGCTGTGCTATATACCTTGAAACAAACATCAAAGGCAGGCTTAGCCATTGACTGAAGGAGCGAAGGAGGCGCAGATGTAAATCTTCCTTTATTCTATTCTCGCATGTGTGACAATAGCACCCCTGCTATTATCTTTAATCTTAGTTGGTTCTCTAATGTATACATCAACCTTGCAAAGTGACTTGGTGACCCCAATTGTATCTGCATCTCAGTGTCGAGTTAGCAAAAGGCTAATGCAAAAAGTTAGAGGGCAACACGAGAAAGCCTCACTAGAGGAGCTTTTCCCTTGGGGGATCTCCTCAGGCAGTCTGGCAGAGTTTGGAAGCTTTGAAGAAAGTTTTTGAAAGCAGCAACCCAATAACTGTGCATGTCAGAAATGGCAGAGTGAGAGCTGGCATCAGGAGCTGGTTTGACTTTTGGGGATCATTCAGGTCTCTGTGGCTGCATCCACACTTCAAAATAATCAGGTTTCACACCAATTTAACTGCCATACTCAATGCTGTGGATTTCTGCGAACTGTAGTTTGTTGTGGAAGCATAATGCTCTGACAGAGAAGGATAAATGTCTCACAAAACTAAATACCCAGAATTCGATAGCATGAAACCATAACAGCTAAAGTGCTTTCTTTCTTTCTTTCTTTCTTGTGATATCTTGGCATGTCGAGACATCTTTTCTCATCAAATACTTTTTACATCCATTAAAGGACGATAGATGAGAATAACAGGGATAGAAGGGGTGTGTGTGTGTGTGTGTGTGTGTGTGTGTGTGTGTGTATAATGTTTTAGAAAACCATGCTGAGAAGACTCTGTGCTGGAGAGAAGCTTTGTTGTTTTTGACTTATTTTGTACAAAATTCGCACAGAAAATTCAATGCAGAAAAATCCAGAGAAAAGACTGCTCTCTGCACAAAAATACCAATTGAAATTTGCACAGAATAAGTCCTGAGCTGTGAATAGTCTTTGAAAACTGCACAGTTTTTGAAGACATTTTCATGGTGCAGGAGGAAAGGCTCCACTCAAATTATTTGTTGCTTCTTTTGGAGACAACATTAGCAAAGAAAATAATCTCCAATAGAGAAGCATCACACTTGGTTCTTATACATCTCTGGATTAGGGATGCTTGAGTATTTTAGTCTACAGTTGATAATGTTTTCTGCTTCCTGGGTTTACTGAGCAATCTGAACACACTGATATTTCAGTTTGTGCGTTTTGTGATACATTTCACTACTTGAAAAAAGCATCAGGCTTCAGTATGTCTTCTGTGATAAAATGCAAGTAATAATATATTTTATAAAATGTGTACAAAAATGCTTATTTCATGAAAAGGTAGCTTGCATCTAAATGTTAATTTCTATGACTTTTTTTAAAGTTACAGATTAATGTGGAACCAGGAAGGATTGGTAAATAAATCATGTGAAAATGACACAGAAGGCAAATTGCCAAGCTAGCGTGGGTTTTAAAGGACAAACCAATTGAAGATTTTTTTTTGAAAGATTGGAAATTGTTCATGGACTTTTTAAGCAATTAGAATATGAATTATGTAATAATTTGTGGTTACGAGTATTAACAATCCTAGTATGGTAATTTAGTTGGATGTGTAATGGCCGAGTAGTATTTTTCCTTTTTTGGTTTCTGTCTTTCTATCATTACACTTTGGGGTGTGTGGGGAGGTGAAAGCCCTTTTGCGCTTTTTAGTTAGCTGCTGTTTATTATTCTAGTTTATCATTGGGTAATAGTCTTAGGCCTGGTATAGACGGGCCCTTTGCGGCGCACCCATGATGTGCTAGGGTTGCTCAAGGGCGGGGCGTGCGCACGCCCCACAACCCTAACATGTTATGGATGTGCACAGCTGCACAGTGCCATACAGATGGCGTGTGCAGCAATGACGTCACAGCTGCACCGCGTCCAAATGGCACGGTGCAGCTGCAACGTCACCATGCCATCTCTGGAGCTTTGTGGTATTGTGGTATTGCAGTGGTGCTGCAAAAAGGAGCTACTTCCGGGTGCTCCATTTTTGCTCCAGAGCAGCGCCACGCAATTTGGTTGCTGCTGCGCTCCTGTGGAGCAAAGAGATGCACCGAGGAGGCGCCTCTTTTTGGCACTCTGTACCGCACTTTAGTGTATTTTATGGTGCATCCACATTGCAGAAATAATCCACTTTGACACCACTATAACTGACATGGCATGGTGAAATAGAATTCTGTGAATCGTAGTTTTGTGAGACATCTAGCCTTCTCTGTCAGAGAGCTCTAGAGCCACAACAAACTCCAAATCCCATAATTCCACAGCACTTAGCCATAGCAGCTAAAGTAGTGTCAAACTGGATTATTTCTGCAGTGCAGATGCAGCCTTAATGTTGCATTAATTTTAGTGTCAGACACACACACACACACACACACACACACATCATTATATATGGATGTAACTTTTTACACTTTCTTTTTTCAGGTATGTTTTCCTCTCTCTCTCTCTCTCTCTCTCTCTCTGAATATTTAGTACTTTTGCTGTGAATTTTACTGTTTTTATTTTAAAATTAATTAAAAGTATAATTCAAAAAGGAGAGCCAATGTGGTGTAGTGGCTTCAGTGTTGGACTATGACTTTCGAGAGAAGGGTTCAAATTTTATGGCACGGCCAAAAAACCCACTGAGTGACTTTGGACAAGTGACACTCTCTCAGCCTCAGGGAAGCCAACGGCAAGCCTCCTCTGAACAAATCCTGCCAAGAAACCCCCATGTTTTGGTGATGTTTGTAAAGTGAAAATTATGATGGTATCGCCTTAAGGTCACCATAAACCAGAAATTATTTGAAGGCACACACACACCACACACACACACACACACACATATACAGTGTGCCCATGCCATATACAGGTGCACTATATGTGGCTTTAACCTTACACAAAAGGTTAAGCTGCTGGAAATATAATGGTGTGTGTACCCTTGGTGCACCATGCTGCACATGGGAACACTCCCCCATTAAAACAAATGGGTTTTGGGCATACATGTTTTTTGGGTGTCCAGAACAGATCCCCTGCATATGAGATCCCACCATAATTCAAAAGAAGAAGAAGGAAATGATATGGAAGGGTAACAGCAAGGACCATCTATCCCAATTCTGGACATTGCTAAGAAAATATATCCTATACATATAAGAAATTCCTTTTACAAGGTCAATTTTCTCCGAATCGCTTCTATTTTAGCAGCATTTCTGCTGGCCCTTTTTTCCTTTTAGGTGAAATCAGGACAGAGATGGATTCCTTGCTGACTAATTAAAGGCCCGCATGTTAATGAATCCCCAGCACCTTGCTGCTCTGCAATGTCTGCAGCCTACGGGAAATTAATAAGAGTTTTAATCATGGGGAGACTTGAAAGGTCAGGGCTGGCTATAGCTTCCTAAACAGAGAAGGCCTTGGCACCATAGCATATCAGGTTTTAAACCATCATGATAAGAAGCTGCAGGGCTTGAAAATACATTTTAATGGAAGGGGAAGCAAATTAAAAGACTCGTCAAAGGTGAGGCTGCAAAAAAAATCCTGCCAGTCTTATTCTGACTGCATTTCTCTGAGCCTTAATGGCATTCCTGTTCCATACAAGTTCTGTATCAGGATATGAGACTCATTCCCTCCTTCCTTCGAGGAAACCCATATGTCTTTGAGGCACATTTAGTATACATTTTGGAACACATTCTTTTCCATTGTCTAACATGTACTTGTAGGAGGGTATTTATTTGAGGCACGTTTTATTTATTTGAGGTATGCATTTGAGGCACATTTTAGTATATGTTTAATGAACACATTATTTGCCATTGACTAAAGTGTGTTTGTACACCAGATGTAGGAAGGGGAAGATGAAGACATTTTCCTTCCTCGAAAAGAAAATGTCTGCCTCTACCATAAAATTTTATTCAGTCCCCAAATCAAACATTATAAATATTATTTAATAGGAGGAGAAGAGGAGGAGGGATGGGTAGATTAATTTTTGGCAAATTTGCTGGGATGAATTTTAAGGGTGTTGTAGAGGAATGCTATCCATGCAACATCATCTCCACTGCAAAGGGTTGTAGGTATGGGAGTGTTAGAAATGTGGGCACTGTCCCCTCAATAGGCATTCTGACCTTTCCATGCATTTTCCCTTCAGTCCTCAAGTTTCTAGCACTGCAGAGAGTGAACCACTGCACATCATCTGCACCTATAACACTTCAACTTTCTGTGTTCGCATTCCCTTAATAATTTTGTGTGTCACTTTTCTTTTGATGCTTAAACTATATTTCTAAATACAGCCCTCCCTATGAAATATTCCTATAGTTCCCAAATTTCTAGCATCTCAGTAACTTAAAACATCAGTTATTGTGATGTTAGAAATCTGGGAACTATAGGAATACAGTATTATATAGAAAGGCAGGAATCTTATGGGGGGGGGGCAATGTCCTAATCCCTACCTTTGTATCTACACCCTGCACACATTTGTGTGCGTGTGTGTGTGTGTGTTGAAAATCCTGTACGTTTTGGGAAGGTATGGATTTCTGAAACAATGTGTGTGTTCAGTTATGCTTTATAAATGTTCATTTTTAAAATATAATTTATTATTTACATAGAGCATAGTACAGATTATATGATCCATAATTCATAATATACAGTTATTTCACTCCTTCCCCCTCCCACCAACAGGCACACAGATGGTATGTGTTCCTTTTAAATTAACAATCCTTCCCGAAGATATGGAAAATATCACCTACTTTTAATTTATTTTTAATTCTTCATTCAGTTCAGTTATGTTGCCAGAACTGCCAGAAACAGTTATTAAGGTTATATCTCCTTCTTCCACATCTCAGCTCAGGGATGCAAAAACCATCTTTCCTTTAACTCTCCTGTTCAGGCCCGTAGCTAGGCCTTTAGGCGCCCTGGGGCAGAAAGTACATTTGGGGCCCCTATATTTTTTTATATCCTGAGTCCTACCGCGAGCCACGGGTGCCATCTTGGCACACCGCTATTTACATGGGGTGTGTGTCAATGACATGGCTCATGCGCCATGTCCAAATGGTGCAGCACACGAGGGACGTCACAGCGCCTCCCCAGAGTGCTTATGCTGCCTTTGTTGCAGTGGATAATGGAGCCGCATGTCATGGCTCGGTTGTCATAACTTTCTACCACCAAACTGGGACAAAATGTAGAAAAAATGTAGTATAAAATTTACCCCAAAATGGAGGACATTTAAGAAAAATGGAGGACATAACCAACTAAAAGCCAAAAACATCAATTTTTTAAAATAAGTAATATAAATGCTTATATTGTGGAGATCTTGTTGCACCTCTGAGACTAAATGCATCTGAGGAAACAGACTTTAGGAAAGCTCATGCTGCCAACTTCTTTCTTTCAGATAATAATAATAATAATAATAATAATAATAATAATAATAATAATAGAATTCAAAGACATAGAGATTTTGGAGCACCTCTGAGACTAAATGCATCTGAGGAAGTGTGGCAGGAGGCAGCGGTGGAGGAGAACCAAGGTTCGATCCCTTCTTTGGGCATAAAAAAATCACTGGGTTTGTGTCACACTCTCTCAGCCTTAAGGGAAAGTGAAGAGAAATTCCCTCTGAACAAATCTTCCGAGAAAACCTTGGGGCAAGTCACACTCCCTCAGTCTCAGAGGATGGCAAAGTCAAACCCTCTCTGAACAAACCTCCCAAGGAAACCTCTTGAAGGCGCACACTCGCACACACCCAAGTCACCAAAGGCAAGCTCTCTGAACAAAGCAAGAAAACCCACTAGGCATGTAAGTCACACACTCTCAGCCTCAAGGAAAGACTGGCAAAGGCAAACTCTGAACAAACCAGGATGTTTTGAAACTCCTCCTGAGCGGAAATGTAGGACGTGTCCTGGATAAAGGATGCCGTCTGGTCACCCTGCTAAAACGGAGGACATTTTGACATTGCTCCTGGGCAGGGCTGAAATGTAGGCCGTATCCTGGATAAAGGAGGACATGTGGTCATCCTACCAGAAATGGAAGACATTTTGACATTCCTCCTGGCCAGAAAGTTGAAACATAGAACACGTCCTGGAAAAGGAGGACATTTGGTCATCTTACAAAAAATAGAGGATTTTTTGAAATTTCTTCTAGGCAGAAGTGTGAAATGTAGGACGTCTCCTATAAATGGAGGCCAGAAAAGAGTTAAGCTTTGAGCTCTGGGCCCCACAACATATGTCAACTCCCAGAATTCCATAACCTTGAGCCAGAAAAACACTTAAGCCTTGATATCAGGGCCCCACAACATGCTCCAACTCCCAGAGTTCCATAGCTGTGAGCCAGAAAAAGAGTTAAAGCGCTGCCAAAAACCCAGTTATTTCTGCAGTGTGGATGCAGCCTGATGCAGCCTCTCATCCGTCCGTCCCTCCTTCTCCTCCAGAGCTCCCTTTTGCCAGCCTGGCATCTCCCCCTCAGGCCCCACATGGCCACGACTCCAGTCTTCCTGACTTCCCTGTTGTTGGGAGGGAGAGGCTGGGCGGGCCATGCAGGGAAGACAGAAAGAGATTGGCGAGGTGAGGCAAGGGAGGGGGCGCGGGGGCCCCTTTGACTGGGGGCCCCAGGGCCTCGCCCCGCCTGCCCTCCCCTAGCTACGGCCCTGCTCCTGTTCTTCCAAGTGAAGAAGACGGAAGCCAGATCATCTGACTTGCAATTACTGTAATATAATTAACTGTTTTCAGTTGTTTCATTAAATGTTTAATCAGTTGTTAATCTTATGGTTTCTTGTTATATTTATTATTTTTAAAAAAACATGTTTCTAAATATATATATATATATATTGTTAGAGATTTAGCGGATTCTTTTTGTAATAATAATAATAATAATACTGTAATAATATAGTTTATTTGTAACCCACTTTTCCAAAATTTTGATCAAACGGCGAACAATTATATATAAAAACATTCCAATAAAATCAGTTAAAAACAGCATTAAAACAACATAGTGGCCTGTTACACACAGGCCAAAATAAAGCTGCTTCGAGTCACTTTGGAGGTATGGTATTTCAATGATGCATGAGTCCTAAGAGTCCAAAAGCCACACCAAAGCTGCACTCCAGTCCTTAGAACCTGGAGCGTGGCTTTGGCGGCTTTTGGACTCTTAGGACGCATGCATCATTGAAATACCATACCTCCAAAGTGACTCGAAGCAGCTTTATTTTGGCCTGTCTGTAACAGGCCAGTAATACTAACAACAAAAGGGCCAGATGGAAGGGGAAGTCAATATATACGTTCCAGGGTCATCCATGAAAAGGGGTAAGGAGAAAAAGATGTTTCACAGTGGGAAGGCTTGGGAAAAGTAATACGTCTTCAGGTTCTTTTTAAGAAGAGCTAAAGATGTGGTGGAGCGGAGCTCATCTGGGAGATTATTCCAAGATCTAGAGGCGACGATAGAGAATGCCCTCTGTGAGGTCCTCGCATAGCATGTCGCTTTTGTAAGCTACCTTGCATCGTATCTCCAGGAGAAAAGTGGCATATAAATGGAATTAATTAATTAATTAATTTTTTAAACATTGATTGTATCCTCCTGGGATCCAGGTTCGCCTTGCTTACAGTGCTGTTGAGTTGCTTTATTCACCTTTCTCTCTCTATCTATCTCTAACAGCATCATCCTACTGAGCTGTCTCTTCATATATATTTCACAAAGCATCTGGGAACTGTTGCCTTGAAACGGGGAGGTTTGAGAGATTAGTTTTAGAGGAGGACATGAATGAACCTGCTAGGTCTTTTAAACTTTGCTGTCAATATTTTTCACTCATAATAGAGACAGGGTGGCAGGGAGAAGACCAAGAGTCAGAACCGCAGCTTTATGTAAGTGATATCCCATCATGAGAAAATTAAATGCCTCTTAGTCTTTATCAGACTGCCTGTAAAACAAGTTCGAGAGCTTCATTGCTGCTGATGATCACTATTCTGTCCTGCTGAGTCTTCATTTTTCAAAGGCTAAGCTGTGTTACTGGGAATCAAGAGAATGACCGCCAAGAAAGTTGGAATGCAGAATCCTCTATTTGTTAACTTAACAGAGACTCATTGGGCAATTGTGCTTTGACTTTATGAATACATGCATGGGCCCCCTCTCTCTTTTTTTGGAGGGGGGGATCATTAGGGCTTCCTTTTTTTACTTAGGGCCCAAACAGACAAACCAAAATAAAGCTGCTTCGGGTCACTTTGGAGGCATGCTGTTTAAATGTCACATTCATCTTAAGAGGCCAGAAGCTGTGGCAAAGCTGTGCTCCACTCCTTAGGACTGGAGCATGGCTTTGGCTTGGCTTCTGGCCTCTTAGGATGCATGCATCATTTAAACAGCATACCTCCAAAATCACCCAAAGCAGCTTAATTTTGGCCTGTCTGTTCTGACCCACACTTAATTTAAATATAAGTCTGTGTGTACCTATGCCTTCAAGTCATTTCTACCTTATGATGACCTTAAGGTGAACCTATCATGGGTTTTTTATGGAAAGATTTGTTCAGAGGGGTTTCCCATTGCTTTCTTCTGAGGCTGAGAGCATGTGACTTGCCCAAGGTCACCAAATGGGTTTTGTGGTTCAGCCAGGAATCAAACCCTGGTCTCCAGAGACATAGTCCAACAGTTAAACCACTACACCACACTGGCTCCCAAGGTCAACTGTTAGAACAAACTGTGTTCAAAAATGTGCATGAGTGTAAAACTGGTTTAGGATGACATGCATACCAAATAGGTATTACAGAATAAAATGCAAATAAAATAATGAGAATTTTCATGTGATTTTTAATAACTTTAGCAGATAGATATGGAAATGGAACAGAATGTCTTTATGAAATTAACAAACTGACATGGACCAGAAACAGATGGATAGGTACATCACTATTAGCATGTGGCAACATCTTGCAGAAGTTAATTTTGGATGATAACTCTTAGGTTTCTCCAGCCAGCAAAGCAATTGGGAGTCAAAAACCAACTTTCAACTTCCCAACCCAGGGGATGCAAATGCCCTGCTTTTTGTTTGCATATGCCTTCACGTCTCCTGTTGGCTTATAAATAATAAATAAATAAATTTTATTTCTGTACCGCTATTCCTCAATGATCACAGCGGTGTACAAGATATATAAAAATAATATAAAATGACAAAAACCCCTCCAACCCCCCACATATACAATATAAAAAGTTAAAACATCATAAAAACCCCAATACACATAGCTGACAAGAGAAAATGCATATGTACATTGCTAGAAGGGGAGAAGGATCACAAAAGAGCTCATGGGGGGAAAGCCTGGCAAAAAAGGAAGGTCTTCAGAGTCCTTTTAAAAGCATCGAGGGAGGTGGCTGTACGGAGCTCGTCGGGCAAGGTGTTCCAGAGTTGAGGGGCTGAAATGGAGAATGCCCTCCGAGTTACACTATAGCGTGTGTCTGGAATTCTTAGAAGATGTTTCCCGCCCAACCTGAGAGTGCGGGGCGGATTGTATGGGGAGAGGCGGTCCTCCAAGTACCCTGGGCCCAAGCCATTTAGGGCTTTATATTCATGGTGACACCATGAATTTGACAGGTTTTCTTAAGCAAGGTATATCCATTGTTGGTCTCCCATCCAAGTACTAACCAGGGATGATCCTACTTACCTTCCAATAGTAACCTGCAGGAGAATTACCACATAACTTGTGCTTACAATGACATGTCAGGTGAGTTTGAGAAGTAGTCATTTGTTGTAGCACCAGGGTTCTCTGCCAGAGGAGGCTAAATATCAAAACTACAATCCCCAGAATCCCATAGCATTGAGCCTTGACAGTTAAAGTGGTGCCAAACTGGATTATTTCGACAGTGCGGATGCAGCCAGAGTGAGTTTGAATTTGGCATTTTTGTTATTTTAATTGTTGCAAATAACACTAGGATCATTGGATGGAAGTGCAACATAGGCCTCTCATAATCTAATAGGTCACAATCACCCTGCTGCCCTATGGGCCAGTTTTACAACATGACACCTAGATCATGAAAGGGCCTGAACAGACAGGTCAAAATAAAGCTGCTTTGGGTCACTTTGGAGGTATGTTGCTTAAATGATACATGCATCTTAAGAGGCCAGAAGCTACACCAAAGCTTCCTGCCACTTAGGCAGCTTCCTGCCTTTTAGGACACATGCATCATTTAAACAGCATACTTCCAAAGTAACCCAAAGCAGCTTTATTTTGGCCTGTCTGTTCAGGCCCAAAGTTACACCTCGGCAACCAAAAAAGAGTCAATCTCTGACATCTCTCAGACGACTAAGCATGCCTGATGCCCTCTGGTGGTGCGCTAAAAAAAGGAACACCATTGCCAATTTTAGCATCTTGCTGGGTCCCTGCCACAGCCTTCAAACCAACAGCAGCTCCTGCTTATTAGCTCATAAATAATTTGGCCCAATGGTGTTTCGTGCTAATTAATTTTGTGAACTCAACCGGGTGAATGGGGTAATTGCCCATGCTGTGCAGGTGAGTTCTCTGCCTTTCTCACCCCCCTTTCCTTTGTTTATTCTCTTCCCCTTGCTTATGGTAAGCACTCAGACACTATGCACATAAAGAGAAAAGAAGGTGTGCAGGGAGAGAGAAGAGACACAAAAGGTACAATTTGGCCCTGATAGGAAGCAACAGGCATGGAATATCAGCAGGCACAAGAATATTAAATCAAAACACATCTTTGCTCACAGACGGTGGGGGGGGGGGGGAGTGAAAGCACTAGGCGAGAAAGGTTAAGAGCTAACACAGATTCTCAGAGCAAGCTTTATCTATTTGCAATGCATTAATCAGACCATTAAGCAAATCTTTTAATCTAAAGTCTCCCTTTCATTTCAATACTTTGTGAAACAAAGTAACTGGAGTGTTGATGAAAGACTTTGTCATTGCTTTGCTTTATTTGGATTAGAGAGACTTCAGAAAGAATCCTCTCCCTTCCCATGGCAAGCATATTCACTGTTGAGCTTTCTTGCTGCTTCGCTACTTGATCTGTTATGGGAGATGCTGTTTGCTATGGCTAGGTTGGTTCCTCCGGTACTGGACCAGAATGGGATTACTGCTTGAAGCCTTGGCAAGAGCGGCAAGTATCCCCTGAGGGAATGTCAATAAAGAGTTGAGGCTTGGGGTTTCAGAGTAAGTGATCCTGGGTGGAAATAGAAGATGGCTGGGCAGAATTCCCCTGAAAACAGTTTGCAAGTCTTCATCAAAAGTGAGTGGGGCTGTCATCCAATGAAAGAAACTTTTAGCTGATCCATCAAATGAATTTTAGTTGTCTCATAGGCTTATTAACCCAAGAGCGGGCAAAATTAAGTATGAGAAAATCTGCCAGTTTTGTTTGTATTCCTTATTATTATTATTTAGGGTTTTATTTGTTTGTTTTTCAATAGTTTGTGTTTTTTTTAAAAAAAAAATAGAAATCAATTTCTCACTCATCTCTAGGGCAGATGTTTTGTGACTTCAGGTGGATCAGGAAGGATTCTTTAATTTGAGATGTTTGCTACTTGTCAGTTCCTTCTGCTGAAATATAGCCTACAACACCTGATGTTCATTGGCCATCACCCACCCTAGTATTAACCATGGCCAACCCTGCTTAGCTTCCAAGATCAGAGGTGATCTGGTACCTTGAGGGTATTTAGGCCACTTGTGTGTTAAATACACATGTTTTAAAAGATATTGGAACAGGTAGGTATCTTTTTAACCATTTTTAAAGAAGATTTTTAATAGATTCGCCTAGTTAAATGAAGATTCTGCAACCCTAACTTACTTTTTCTTCCCTCCTTTCAAAACATTTATAAGGTTTCACTCATCCAAATGACTATGAATTTTATCATAATTGGGAACATAGTGGCAAAAATTTGGTGTAACGAATTGAGGAATTTTGTTAACTTCATTAAATGTGCACATACTGACCTATATCTATATATCTATATATCTGTTAGCTTTCATTGATATCTCTGAAACATTTTTGCCGGAGTGGCAACCTCACATTCACCAAATGTCACTTCTTAGATAAAATGTGGTTGCAACCCTAGCAAAGTGTCCCTTTCAAGATGAGGCTCTCCCAAATCCTTTCAACTGATACAGGAGAATATGGACAGATTGCTATTGTCTCAGAGTGAGCATAAAGCAGGAAAGAACAGCAGTAAGTTAAACCACATGGAGGGCTGCAGGGATCCTCATTCATAAGGGAGGCTGAAGCACAGCTTTGGACTTCAAAGTAGAATGAAAGCATAGTGCTGCACATTTTCCCATCTGCTGCACCTTCATTTCAGATGGCAGAAACTCCCCACATCAGTCTAAGGCTTAAAACATTGGGTTTTGCCCAAATGAGGTTGCACCTAAAATTTCATACAGAACCTCAGGTATTACCAAGTGAATACTGAATCAAATATGTGCATTTCCTTTGATTACAGATTTGAGTCTTCGTGTACATTTTGATTTGCAATTGGCAAACATCATTTGACATTTTTGTTAGACACATATATTTTGTCAACTAGAGTTTCCCCCCTCACATTGACAATAATGATAGGCAGTTAGCTGAAGCTGAAGACTGTGTATCCTACTTTAAAGAGGACTCTTCTCAGTCTGAAGGAGTCCTTTGTTTGAAGAGCTGTCTGGTCCAGATCTGTTTTAAAGCTGAGCATCTGAAGTAAAAACAAGAGCTTTAAAGTTCTCTATTAGCAATTCCCACTTGACTGACTTCTACATGGGGCAGCTTAACTTAAATGCAATTGTTAGTCCCAACTAGTAAGAGGCCATTGAGTGAATAACTTGTTCAGTCAAGTCAAAATTTGATTGAATGAATCGTTCTCATTGGAAATGTTATAAGCCCTGGTCACAACCTCCCCCTTTATGGTGAGATATATTTCTATCATTGCAATTATTTCTAAATTTGCCTGTACACATATACAGTTTGTTGTTGTTGTTGTTGTTGTTGTTGTTGTTGTTGTTGTTGTGTGCTTTCAAGTAGTTTCTGACTTAAGGTGAACCTATCACAGGCTTACTTGGTAAGGTTTATTCAGAGGGCAAGGTTTGTTCAAGCCATTGCCTTCCTTTGAGGCTGTGAGAATGTGACTTATGCAAGGTCACCCAGTGGGTTTTCATGGCCAAGTGGGAATTAGAGCCCTCATCTACAGAGTTATAGTCCAACACTCCATCGACTATGTCACATAGTCTTACACATATACAGTATCTCATGCAAAAGCTATATCCTCTTGTTTAGCAATACATTTCTTATTTCAGCACCATGTGACTAGGTATCCTACTGCCCATTACCATGGATGCTTCTCATCCACAATCCTTATTTCTTCCTGTTATTATAGATTTGGAAAGTGCAGTGGTTGCAGAGCTTAGGGGCCAGCAGCCCAAGGACAAGAAACAGAAATGGTCCTTCAGCCCATTTCCTTGGGTCCTTGCTGCTTCTGTTACTACATAATGGCTCCCCCTTTATTAAATAGTTGCTGTTATGCCTGCTTTTCATTGCTGGCATTCTTCTTCCTCATGAATGAATGCACATATACACATGCAAACACAAACCTCTGCCTGCACCCTCCTTGTCATGGAAGGAGGAGGAAGGGGAGCTAGTGTTGGCAGTGGCTCCTCTACTAAACCTGCTTGTACATTTCCAAGAGATAAGAGGTGGAGTGATTCAGAACCTGGCAATTGTTGGGAATACTTGATGGAGCCAAGCAATGTGGAGAGGGAGCTGTGAAAAAATACAGTTGTAATGCTCTTGCTTCACCAGCATTCAAACCAGTAGCCAGGCTCTGCATCATCACCAACACAAGCAAGCAGGATCCACCAAGACCATGTTGCTCATTCTCCCCTCTTCCACTTTTCATAGGATGAAGAAAAGTGTGTCTGATGACCCTCCCAACAGCCTTGCCTTCCCAGCATAGCTTTTCCCTTGAGGTAGGAGACCCAACTCAGAAATTACTGTTGGGCTCAGAATCCTAGCTACATTGGGTGATCTACATGTTAAACATGAGAGAGCATTGTCTGGTGGTTTCAGTGTTGGATTAGGACTCTGAAACACCAGGGTTCAAACTCCTGTTCAGCCATTGAAATCCATGATGTGACTTTGAGATAGTCACATTCTCTCAGCCTAAAAGACAGTAGAAAATTTCTCAATGAACTCATTTTGCTGAGAAAACCCTATGATTTGATCTTCACAGGTTGGATGCAGCTTGAAAGCAAGTCACAACAAGGCGGTGGAGCTGTTTCATCAACAGGGTTGACATGGGTCAGAGTCTACTTGAGAGCAATTAGCAACAACAACAACAACAACAACAAGCCATTATACTATTGCAAGTGGCTATATAGGAGAAGGCAGCATGGATCTCTAGATTAGGATTTTTTTTAATGTTGTTGAAGATGTTTTGGTGAAAATGGAACATCTCCACATAGTTAGAGGGCCTGCCAAGGGTTCTCCAGGCCCAGTTAGACTTTCTATCTCTGGCACAAGACTTGTACATCAAATGCCACCCCCTAAAAAAAAATGTTTCCGGCAATTGGGGGGGGATGTCCCTATACAAAACTAGCGTATGCTGCTTTAGTCAGGCTAATCGCATGCATAGAAAGGACTGAAGGACAGGCTGATTGCTCAAAAAAACCCACAAACCACTCACTGAATGAGCAGTAAGATAGGAGTTTTACATTTAGTGTACTTATAGATATGTGCAAAATTAATCTTGAAAATCTTTTCCATGATGGACGAAAAAAGCCACCTCCCCATCTCACAGCAGGGGGAAAGAAATCCTGTTTTTCATATTGTGTCACTTAATACGCAGTGACTAACCAGCCATAATGTACATCCCTATCTGATGCCTTTGGCTTACAGGTCTCAACATTACAGAGATGACCCAAAGGCAAAACCATTTCACATCCAGCCCTTCCAGTGAGGCAGCTGCTTCTGGCACCAGATTTGGATGGTCATGTAATGGCTATTTAAAAAAAAAAAACGAATATAATTTTATTGCCAGGGAAAGGAAGAAATGTTTGTGTCTGCCTGGCAGGGCAAAGTAACTTGGGTATCTTTGAACACGTGACTTGGTTGGATGTGCATGGAGGGATAGGATGCCATTTGTTGTTCTGCATGAGGAAGCAAAAAGCTTGGGCTGGCTTTGCTTAGCATTGTGTGAAACCCTGCTTGATCTTTCAGCTTTTTGCCTCCTGTAGCATCTCTTCTGATAAGAAAACTGCATTACATCTGTATCCATTACTTTTTCTGTTGGTGACTCCTGATTATCTTTGATGGAAATGTATTTATTTCTTGGTCCGCTTGTGTCTGGCTGATGATGGGGAAGGAGTCAATATTTACCAAGAGAAATGTAATCCACACATCAGGTGAATGTATTTACTACTACCTATATGTACACAAACACACACAATTGATTGGAGGCTAGTATTTCAGACAACCAACACCCACCTACAGGGGACAAAAATCACACAAAGACCAAATGGGCCCAGAAAACCCCATTCCTGTTGAAAAGCAATTTAATTTCTGTGCCTAAAGCCAATTCAGGTTCTTTTGGAAATCTGTGAGTGTGCAAGAGACAGAGAGAATAAGTACAGGTTGTCAGAGGAACTAGAAAAATCTCTTTTATGCTTAATGCTTGCACACAAGGAGAAAAAAAACAGCTGACATAGGATTTCTTACCCCTGAAGCTTGATCAGCTGCCACTGTTCTCTCTTGTGAACAGCTGTTACAGGTATCCCACCATCATTTGCATCTGGTCACTTTAGAGATCTATGTAAGTTAATTTTGGATACTCATCACTTGTGTGGGAGAAAAAGCATGGTGCAAGAAGGAGCTCCATACATTTCAGGTACTCAATAAATATTGTTTAGATCTCAACCTTTTGTTCCAGAAATGAGATATCTGCAATGTTCAACTACCATGCTAAGGTTAATTTTAAAATATGGAGTAACAACCAAATAATAAAAATAGTCTGAAAGAATATCCAGCCAAAGGGACATCAATTAATGATGTCCAAAACCTGAAATCATTTACTCAGTCAAAAGCCTATTGACACCAGTCACTGCAGCTTCTTACAGGAGGTGGTGGCAATGGAGAGCTGGAAATTCCAAGGGTGAAGCTTTCCTTCCAAAGGTCATGTTCCCCCATGTACCTACCTACTTCATCCCCATCAGGGATGGGATACAACATGACGACATGCTTCATAAAATCAAGTGGTTCTTAGATGGCCTGGTCTCAGTGTACAACAGCTTTGTAAACATGTTGCATCAAAGTTGCAAGGAAAACCACAGCAACAATAATAATATAATAATAATTTTTTATTTATATACCGCCCTGTGGCGAACCAATCCGGGCGGTTTACAACATTAAAATAACATACAGCATAAAAACAATATATTTCCCTCCCCCCTTAAAAAGTTATTAAACAACATATCTAATTTAAAACCACAATAACTAGTTAAAATAACAATAAATTAAACAAAATAATACCAACCAATAAACCACTGCAACTTCAATTCTAATAAAAAGGGGCTTTGGAGACATTATTGAGGAGGGGGGAAATCCTGAGATCCTGAGGCCGGGATATTTCAATCTGGGAAGGCCTGCCTGAAGAGATCCGTCTTGACAGCCTTTTTGAAGCTGTCCAAAAATGTTAATTGACGGATCTCATCCGGCAGGCCGTTCCAGAGCCTGGGGGCGACAACAGAGAAAGCCCTCCGGGAGGTCGCCGCAAGCCTCGATTTTTGAGGCTGCAACAAGTTCCTCCCAGAGGATCAGAGAGCGCGGGGAGGATTGTATGGGAAGAGGCGGTCTCTGAGATAGCTTGGACCCAAGTCATTTAGGGCTTTAAAGGTAATAACCAACACTTTGTACTGGGCCTGGAAACCAATAGGCAGCCAGTGGAGGGACCTCAAAACTGGAGTGATATGGTCCCTTCTGGATGTTCCTGACACAAGCCTGGCTGCCATGTTTTGAACCAGCTGTAGTTTCCGAACCAGGCACAAGGGTAGCCCCATGTAGAGCGCATTACAGAAGTCAAGGAGTGAGGTTACCAGCGCGTGCACAACTGTCTCGAGATCCCTTACTTCCAGAAAAGGGCGCAGCTGGCGTATCAGCCGAAGCTGATAACAGGCGCTCCTGACCGTCGCATTCACCTGATCTATCATCAGGAGCGACGAGTCAAGGAGCACCCCCAGACTGTGAACACAGTCACTAGAGGAGAGTGTGACCCCGTCCAGGACTGGTGGTTGCAACCCAATTCTTGGTTTCGGGGCCACTACCGTGAGCACCTCCGTCTTGTTCGGATTCAACTTCAATCTGTTTTTCCTCATCCAGCCCATTACCGCCCGAAGACATTCATTGAGAGAAGAGATGCCATTAGAATTCGAGGCCGACGAACGAGACATGGAGAAATAGATTTGGGTGTCATCAGCGTACTGATAGCACCCAGCACCATAACTCCGTATGATCTCACCCAGCGGCTTCATATAGATGTTAAACAACATTGGGGACAAAATAGCTCCCTGAGGGACTCCACAAAGGAGCTCCCTCTTTCTGGAGCTACTGTCCTCGATCAGCACCCTCTGGGACCTGCCCAAGAGGTAGGACCGGAACCACTGCAATGCAGTGCCTCCGATACCTAATCCCCCCAAGCGGTCCAGGAGGATGCCGTGATCTATCGTATCGAAAGCCGCTGAGAGGTCTAAGAGCACCAACTGGGTCACACTACCCCTGTCGATGCTCAGACGCAGATCGTCAGTCAAGGCAACCATGGCAGTCTCAACCCCAAAGCCTGTCCTGAAGCCGGTTTGAAATGGGTCTAGATAATCGGTTTCATCCAAGACAGCTTGGAGCTGAAGAGCAACCGCCCTCTCGATTACCTTGCCCAAAAATGGCAGCAAAGAAACAGGCCTGTAGTTGTTCATATCCAGGGGGTCCAGGGAAGGTTTTTTCAGAAGCGGCTTAACAGCTGCTTCCTTCAGACAAGATGGAACATGCCCTTCACTAAAGGATGCATTGATGATATCCGTGAGGAATCTCCTCAATGCATCCCCCCCCTGGACAGCCAGCCATGATGGGCAAGGGTCGAGAGGGCAGGTTGTTTTCCTCACCTTACCAAGCAGCTTGTCCACGTCCTCGGTACTCACTGATTGGAGCTGATCCAGAATAAATTCATTGACGGAGTCACTGGACACCTCACCTATAGATTCTGTTACAACAGTGGCGTCTAAGTCGGCTCTTATCTGAGAGATTTTATCTGCAAAGAAGTTGTTAAATGCGTCACAGCAGGCCGTCGTCGGGTTAAGCAAGGGATTTGGCGCAGGAGGAAGAGGACTTCCTGCTGCTGCTATTATACTATTATAGTGACATTAGAAGGAATGTAAAACATACAATTATAAATTAAGCCATTCTTACAAAGCCATTTCTAAACAATGCAATGAAAACAAATGCAGCACCTTCTAAAGTCTTTTCTTTAAAACCTTAAATCCACAAAAGATTGTCCTTTGAAAGACTGCATCTCCTATAAGCCAGAGCATGCATTAAGATCTGCAGAGGAGGGCTTTCTCACAGTCTCACCATCCTTGCAGGTGTGCTTGGTGAGGACTCATGAGAAAGCTTTCTCTGTGGCTATTCCTAAGCTATGGAACTCTCTTCCATGGGAGGTCTGGTTGGTCACCTCTCTATCAGAAGGTAAAGATGTTCTTATTTAAGCAAACCTTTTGAATTTTACTTATGGAATCGTATTGTGTAATGTGGTGTGCTATATTTTTTAAAATCATTATTCTTTAAATGAAATTACATTGTAAATATGGTATACACACACACACACACACTTTTTTTAAAAGAATACTGTTATTTAATTCTCACTTTTAATTTTTGTAATCAATGTCGTAGCTGTAGTGTTTTTAAACTATTGTAAGTTCCCTTGGATCCCATTTTTGGAGAGAGGTGGGATATAAGTACAATAAATAAATAAATGAGAAGACTAAAACCATTGGTGTCCCACAACCAGCCTGGAACCAGACTGAAAGCAAACAAAACAATCAGTTTAACCAGGAACCTCTTGAGCTCAGAGGTCACTACAGATTTTAATACCTTGCTCAAAAATAGACAGTGGCCAATAGTTGTTCATTATAGAGGGATTCAGTGAAGGCTTTATCCACAAAGGCATTACAACTGCTTTCTTAGGCCTGCTTTGCAATAAGGAGACATTCACTGTTCGTTCCTCTGATTCAACCAGTTCCCTTCTGTCTGCATTAATGAACAAAGAAGGGCAAGAATTTAGTGCATACATAACAGCCCTCACTTCTCCAAAAATCCTGTACATGTCTTCAGATGTCACAAATGATTATTGGAAAAGGAGGGGTCAGAGTTGTATCTACTGAGACTGCATCAACAATAGTGTTGAAGGTGGAATGGATCTGAGTGATTTTATCTGCAAAACATCATGTGGATTCTTCATTGAACTGTGGTGTGGTCTATATACTCTTCTCACTGATCAGAAGGTTAAAAAAAACTTTTGACCACTTGAAAGAATTCCAATGAACAGCTTCTTACAGATACAGTGGTGGCAGAAAATAATTATATCTTTGCTGTTCACACTACCATGGAGTAGACCTTGAAAGAGAAGGTAGCCCGTGTTTAGTCAAACCTGTTCCAAGTTGACTGCTATCATCATGCTAGTGTCAGTCTCACTAGTTCCATAATCCATGCTAGATCCCTGGAAAACTAGGGACCTACTTTGGCTCTATCCCATGAGATTGCAGGAGAAATCATCATGCTCATTAATCAAAGAAGAGAAGATAGAAACTTGTATACCTATGCTTCTTATAGCAGCTTCTTTGGTTTCCATCTTGCATGCAGAGACGAGGTGGAACACTCCAGCCTTCCTGCATCAGTGTGTTTCCTCACCTACATGGAATTCTTAGTCACTATTAGCTCAAGCTTAGGTACAGGGCTGAAAACAGGTTCAGTTTTGAAGAGCTTTGTTGAAATTGTGCAGAAGTTCTATCTGTTATAGACCTTTAATTTAGCTTAGGAATACTGGTGGTTGATGACACTCATGTCAGTGGGAGAATTGAATCCACACTGCACAGCAGTTTGAACTCTAAAGGAGCTGTCCATGGTCCTGATCCATTGTAGAAAATAGGGAAAGAATACCCGGAAAGAGCAGATTCACCATCCTACTGGCATCAGCACTATCAACTACCACAATTTCAACTTTCATTTGAAATATCATGGATCCAGCGGTGAGATCAATGACATTCACAAGGCCAGTCTCCTAGCCACCATCAATTTCAGTGGAGACAGGTGCATCCTATTGTAGTTGTTGTGTGCCTTCAAGCCACGTCTGACTTATGGCAACCCTAAGGCAAATATATCACACTTTCATTCAAAGCAATATTTGTTCAGTGGTGATTTGCCATTGTCATGACTCCGTGGGGATTTGAATCTTGATCTCCTGGAGTCCTGGTCCAACACTCAAGCTACACCACACTGGCTATTGAGCATCCTATAGACTTCTATAAAGAGTACTGGAAGGTGGCAACCATATAAAGTAAGAGGATTAGAATCTGCACCACCATTATCCAGTAATTCAAGCAGTGGCTTCCTTCCTAAGCATTTTGAAACTTCATTGTTTCATTATTCTCTGCAGGAATCCAGCTACAGGCCACTGGCAGATTCTGTCTCAAGTTCCACTTGGTGAGAAAAACAGAGTGAAAGGGGAGGGGAGTAATAAATGCAGGTAAACATGGACAAATTTTTCTCCTATTCTTTCCAAAAGCCAAATGCACCCATTGGGTTTGTTTGTTTCTTTATTTATTTACTTATTTTAAGTAAGAAAAGAAAAAGGAGAAAAACCACTTCTGAAAGCTGGTTAAGATTAAGTGTGTAATTTATCTTTGCAAAAGTTTGCATTTTAAAAGGAACAGCCAACTGTGTGATTGTGTTATTAATATTTATACCTCGTCACAGAATGTTGACAGATTAATTATGCAACATGGTATGAAAATCAGCAGGCAGCGTGGGAGGGTGGTGGCAAAGTTCATGTATTAATAACTCAGTGGGACAGCTTGCCTGCTCCTGGGGTAGCTCTGTGCTATCAGATACTACATTCCCCAGTTTACCTAAGGTGCCTCCAGACTGGTTTATCTCTACCTTCTTGCTTCATTATTAGGATAGATAAAATGCCTCCAGGGATGAACTGGAAGCTCTTTGTTTCTTATTTACCTGCATGTTTGCCCTCTGAACATGATGTTAATGTGAGCTAACGTGTAACTTGCTCAGAATAGTGGGCCGCATCCAGGATTTGTATTCTGTAGATGGAAAGGCTCCATTCTCAAATGGAGTTATCTGCTAGAGAGCTCTAGGGTTATTGCTCCAGGAACAGGACTGAAACTGTCTAGCAGAGAAACCTACGTTTCTTTGTATCAAGCTACAAAGCAGGATTCTGGAGAATACAGATGAAATTTACTTCTACAGTATTAATGAGGAGGGAATGCCCCACACTGGTCTTGTAGACAGTCTAGTAGTGCAGGTGCGCACACAAGATTTTTTGTGGGTTTTTGAGGCTATGTGGCCATGTTCTAGAAGAGTTTATTCCTGACATTTTGCCAGCATCTGTGATGGTGAAACATCAGGAATAAACTCTTCTAGAACATGGCCACATATCCCAAAAAACCCACAAAAAACTATGGATGCCAGCCATGAAAGTCTTTGACTTCGCACAGACAAGAGTTGCCAGTGGTGTCCTGTCTCTGATATCTGATGCCTAAAAGTGTTTTCATGCTAAGAACTTTGTGCCTAAAGCATCACCTGTATGCTTAGAGACAGACATAGCTGCCACTCTGTTGGTTGTCCACCTTTCCACCTGTAATCATTTTTGTCTGTTTCCTCCGTCAGAATGTAATCACATTCTTTTCTTTTCTTTCTTTCTTTATGGTGTTAACTTGTATGGAATACCAGTTTCTTTATCCTGGAACATTAGACTGGAATGAATGACAGTTCAGCTTGATAAGAAATAAATAGCACTTTTTACTCAGCACAACCATACCAAATCTAAGAGAAGGGAATATACTGGACCACATTGCTTGCTCCGCTCCAATCAACTGTAGAAAATCAAAAATAATGCCACTGGAAAACAATGGTGCACAACTGTGTATCACAACATGATCCAGAAGCAAATAAGAAACATTGATTTTTCACTGTGGAATCGGTGTGGAGGTGTTGATTGTTGTCAAACAGCAAATTCAGGGATACATTATTTGACTCAAGGCAGCATTGTTGGCTGAGTCTGACAGCCCCACACACAAACACACATACACATCACTTTTGCTATGATTGCTCACAAGGAGAGGATCAGATAACAAAAAGCACTGTTACAATTGCAACACATCAAATCAATTCAGCAGACGCTACACCTTATAATCATGCAATGCAAATAATGAAACCCAATAACCACGCAGGAGTGGAATGTCATCAAGCTGTTCTCTCAAACCACATCTCTGCTGATGGCCTCCAATCATGCCTTTAACTGTTCAGCTTCTGGATGTACCGAGAGCATTCAGCAGCGGCCGATGCTTCATCTTGCCTAAGGCGGGTGGTGATAATTATAAGGGTTTGCGTTGGACACTTCACCTGATTTGAATGAGATCATTGCTACTCAGAGATATGTATCATCTTTTTCTAGGCCAATTATACGTATCCTATTTGGCGTTTCGTAGACGGCCCATGGGGAGGATATCAACGGTACCTCTCAACTCTCATTTTCATAAAGGTTGCTTCCTTCCTCCCTCACACACTTGAAATCAAAGTTCTTGTGATCTTCCAGGCTATAGTTAGACTGAGGAGGAAGATGGAGCATTACAAAGGTACTGGAGACTTGACACTTGCTGTAACTCAATTGCTTTCTCAGACATTTGTTCTGTTTCTTGAAGGCTTACATTAATCCTCATGAAGGACTTGCCGGACTTTTGAGATAGCTCTGTATTTCTGCACTTATTAAAAAAGACTTCTCTGGACCCCACTGTATGGGATAATCATCATCCGGTCTATAGTCCTCCATTTTGGGGTGAGGTTCTAGATCATGTGATGGCCTCCCAGGTCCACGGGTTTCTGGGTGGCTATGGGATGGGGACAGCTTTTGTAACCTTGGTGGATGACTTACACTAGGAACCAGACAGGAAGAATGTATTGCTGTTGGTTCTGCTGACCTCTCAGTGTCATTTGATATCACTGACCATAGTATTCTTTTGGGATGTCTTTTTGGAATGGAACTTGAAAGCCTTGTTTTGCCGTGGCTCCATTCCTTCCTGGAGGGGTGAATGTAGACGTTGGTGCTGGAGGATTCCTGATTGACTCCTTGGCTGTTGCCCTGTGGGATTTCACAGGGCTCTGTTCTCCTTACTATTTGATATACACATGAAGCTGCAGGAAGAGCTTGTCCAGAATTTGGGGGGTGAGGTGACAGGTCCATTCGTCTTTTTCGCCTGATTGCAAAGAAGCTGTTAAAACAGTGCCTGGACGATGGAATGGACCAGAAAAGGGCAAACAAATTGAACCTTAATCCAGAAAGAGGTGTTCTTGATCAGTTATGCTGCAGATCAGGGAATAGGAATTCAGCCTGTGTTGGATCAGGCTACACTATACCTTGAAGATTCAGGTCCGCAGCTTGGATGTAGTCCTGGATTCAGCACTTGTCTAGAGGTTCAGATTTCTGTGGTGGCACCAGCTGTGCCTATCCTTTGGCAGATCTGATTCAGCCACATAGACACATGCCTTAGTTACATCCAGATTGGATTACTGTAATAAACTATAAGTGGGGCTGCCTTTGAAGAGTGTTTGAAAATGTCAATTGGTCCAAAGAGTGGCAGCCAAATTACTAACAGATGCTGGTTACAAGAAAGACACAACTCCCTTGTTGCAACAGCTCCACTGGCTGCCTATCTGTTTCTGTGCACAATTCAATGTGCTGGTTTTGACTTATAAAGCCCTATCCAACTCAGGCCAGGCTATTTGAAGGGCTGTATCTTTTCATATGAGCCTGCCCAAGCTCTAAGATCTGCAGGGGAGGTACTTCTCTCCTTCCCACCACTTTCATGGGCATGGTTGGTGGGAACATGGGAGAAGACCTTCTCTGTAGCTGCTCCCACATTTTGGAACTCCATTCCTGGTGAAATTAGGATGACTTTGTTTTCCTTTCAGTGACCAGTTAAGCCCTTTCTTCCCCAACTAGCTTTCAGAAACTGATCTTAACACAAGTTGCTTTTATGTACTGTTTTTTTCCAATCTGTTTTAAAGTGAGGTTTTAATTGGGTTTCATTCTGTTGAATTTCCGTATTCTCTATCATTGTTTTATTTTTAAGATCCCTTGAGTCCTAGATTAGGAGAAAGGCAGGATACAAATAAAGTGATGGACAATGGTTGGATAAGCAGCTCTTATGGACAATAGACCAGCACCAGTTCCTGTGCCCCCAGACTTGTGGGCTGAAGGTTGAGCAAGTAATCCCATGTAAATATGAAGCAGCAGGGCATGCAAATAAATTATCTCACTCTGTGTCTTGATTTCATCGCACACCCTGCGCAAATGAGAGTTGCATGTATTTATTTCTCCTGTGAAATTTTCAGAGAGGGCCAGGCAGAGGTTGCCTCATTTTATTCATAGAACAATCCTGTGAATTGGGTTACATGGAGGGAGTAACTTAATCAAGATAATGGGCTCAGTGAGGATTTGAACCCAGGTCTTTACAGTCTAAAGATACAGATCTTTGCTTGTCTTGAGGAACTTAATTTTCAAAATGGCAAGAGGTTGTTGTTGTTTTGTGTGTGTGTATATTCTCAGTGAGAGTACTTGCAGTTGTAAGAATGTGTTCTAGTGTTTTTTTCTTCAGATTATCCAAAAGGGTTTTGCATGCCTATGGTTGCTACTGCCTCATGGAAGTAGCAACCTGTATGGGCTGGACACCTTGATTTTATTATTATTATTGATAAGCCTGTCTTGCTGTGTATTTGTTTCACAAGAAAAGGCAGACAAATTTTACTGGGCACATAATGCAAGGTGCCCGATGAGAGGAAACTGTGCTGCCTGAGATTTACCAGATTTAATATGTTCTGAGAGCTTCGGCTCAGGAAAATGGATGATAAAATTCCCAGAGGTTTATTATTCCCCCCCAAGTGTGACTCCTTGGCAATGGAGGCTTCTCAGCCTGTTTTAAAGCACTGACAGGAAGCCTGCCTAAGGCTGCAGAATTCATGAGGTTTGATACCACTTTAACTGCCATGGCTCACTGCTATGCAATCCTGGGATTTGTAGTTTTGTGTGCTATTTAGCCTTCTTTGTCAGAAAGCTCTTGTGCCACAACAAACTACAAATCCAGGATTCCTAGGTATGGAGCCATAACAGTTAAAGTGGTGTCAAGCTGCATTAACTCTGCAGTGTGACAGCAGCCTAAATGGAGGATGTCCATTTGTGGTCTTTACAGTTGTCATCTTCTCTTGTCTCCACTTGACTTGCCCCCCTGCACTTGCTCCTATCCCTTTGTAACCATTATCAGAGCTGGCTCCTGGTGCTGTTAGGACCACCAGGCCAGATGCCTTATGTGTAGTTTTCTTTTCCTCCCTACAGCGGATTCAAGTGACATCAGAGTCACTAAGCACCCCTGAGTTGTGCCATTCAGTATTTCTTCTGTTCTTTCCTGCTGTTTGCTGTAATTGTCTCTCTGAGCCAGAGGGACAGAACAAATAAACAGGCAGCTAGATACCCCAGTTCAGAAAATGAGACGTGAGTGGTACATTTATCTAATTTCTATATTGATGTGAGTAAAGCAACAGAGAATCCAATGATATTGGGTGATCTCAACTTTTGGTGATGGGTACCACTGTGTTTGGACTTGGTAAATTTTTTATCCCACCTGGTGGCTCTTCATCTTGGCTCCCTCTTCCTCTTGGATGGAAGGGACTAAAACATAATGTGCCTTACATAATTCGTGTGTGTGTGGGGGATACATATCAGTGTCTATCCAGAGGAAGCAATGAAAATTTTTACCTAGAGCTAAGAAACCCACTGGGGTGACCTTAGGCAAGTCCTATGCTCTTTGCCTACGGGAAAGGCAATGGCAAACCTCCTCTGAACAAATCTTGACAAGAGGATGCTCATGATAGGTTCTCCTTAGGGTCACCATAAGTCATAAATGAAGACAAACAACACACACACACACACACAAATGTATTTTTATGGAGTACAACTTCCAGAATGGCTGGTGGATTTCTGGAGTTCTACTCAACAACAACAAAAGGAACTTTTTGGCTCAGTGGTTTTTTTAGAGGCTATTTAATAATGCAAAACAGACTTTACATTTTGAAGTTGTTACCCTACGTTTCAGCAATGTCTATTATTCTTCAGTACACACACTACAAACATTTTGGTACGTTTCCTGAGCTAAAAGCTGCATTTTAAGCTCAGCAAAATACAAAAATAAAAATTAACCACAATCCATGCTACACCTTGGACCAGGAGGGAAAAACTGTTCATTTTGGATTAGAATTCAGAAGGAACAAATTCCCCAAACACCCCTTTATTCAAGCACATTGAACTCACTATACATTGCTCCCTGAAGAACAGTTCTATTGCCACATTTTATCTGGACTTAAGAAAGAAGATGTTGCAGAACTGCATTAACAGACCTACCAGGGAACTGTTCTATAGCCTCCAACATTTCTCAGATAAAACTAGGACATGTGGGGCCAAGCAACATCAGAATGTTGTCAAGATAGGGAAAATAGGTATTGGGGAAGGACATATAAGCTAGTAGAGGCTTCAGCAGTTGCTTTTTCCTGAGACAGTTGATAAGGAGGAGATTCTGCCTCCTCCTCTCCTCTCTGCTCAGTGGAAACTCCTTTGGCACTTTGAATTCAGTTTGCAACATGTGAAGTAAGCTGAGGAAAAAGGAGGAAAGCAGGAGAAGAAGAGAGAAATTGGGACATTTTAAAAGCAGCCAAAAAAGTAAGACCTCTCCTCACCATGTCAGGCCATTTGGTGAATATGCTGTTCGGAACTGTGGCATTAAAAATTACATTAAGTTTGTAACACAGCAAAACTGTGGGCCCTGAATTTTACAGTTATGTCTTAACAGATAATACACATTACTATGGGGCTTTCTTCACTGGCATTTGGGACGTCCGGAGGACGTCCCATTTTAAAAAAGGGGCGTCTCTTATAGACGCCCCTGGGCCTAGTACGGACTCTGCCCGTACAAGATGGCGCCGGCCCTTCTACATGGCCAGCGCCATCTTTGCGTATCGGACGCTGAGCGTCCGTACGGGTTGCGTCCTTTGTGACGTAGCGAGTGCGCCCCTGGCGCCTCGCTACGTCGCAAACGCGACTCAAAAAGAAGCTCCATTTTGGAGCTTCTTTTTCAGTCCGCAGGAGAGCCGCGCCGTGTGGAGGCTCCGGCTCCCCCGCGGACTAGCTGGCGGCGGCGGCAGAGCGCCGCAAAGTGGCAGTATGTACCCCGCCTATGTAAGAGAGCTCTGTGGTTCTCACAGTGGAATTGATTACAAAATGAAATTTATGAAGGCCTAACAGCGTCCTCTCTAGGCTTGCTGAATTATGTTTTGCAAATAGGTATTGTTGCCATAGGGAACAAATAGCATAGAATCACAGAACCTTAGAATCTAAGCACTGGAAGTGACCACTAGGGTCATCTAGGAAGTGGAAGTGACCACAAGGGGTCATCTTGACATGTAAGAATATATAGCTACAGTCAACCCTCTGCTTTTGCGGGGAGATCCATTCAGGACCCCCCCCCTGTGAAAATTGAGTTTCGCATATATTCAAGCCCCATTGACTTGAATGAAGGTGTGCAGCTGTGGGAGTATGCATGTGTGCACCATGGGCTCGCACCCCATTATTTCCCCCTCCATTCATCCCTTTCACATAAGTGAGGGATGCATATTCCAAAGCTGTGAGAACAGAGGGAGGACTGTAAAGCACTCCTGAAAGATGCCCATCCAACCTCAGTTTAAAGACCTCCAAAGATGGGGAGCCCACCAATCTTTGGGAAGATCCATTCCAGGGTGAGATAGTTGTAATGCAGTTGTCTAGCTGTGTAACTCAGTGGTGCATATGCACAAGCCTGGTGCTAATATATAGTTTGGAAACTTTTTTCCTGTTCTTCTTTCCATCTTTTAAAGTGTTTAATGAACCCCAAACTTCAGGCATTTATGCATGGGTACCCACACATAAGGGGGTATTATTTGCTGCTAAGTTACCTTCATCTCACGTTTCATTTTCCCCTTTATTATGGGGTTCCATTACTTCCATAATACTGTATTACTAAGTTTTTAACAGCTGAAAGAATATTTTGAAAATCAGCACACTTCCTTAAAAGTTTTTTTAAAAACCCACAAAATGATTAATTTTGTAGAGAGGTGAAGAGATTTTGGGATGTATTCATTTCAGTGAGCTACATTCTAGGGAAGATTTAAAGAGTGTTAAACTCAGCCTGCAGACAAGGCCTTGGTTAAAAGGTTGCATTAAGATCCAGCGAGGATGCGATTTGTGTGAAAGAGCCTGGATGAAAGAGAAAAAGGTCTGCATGGCTTGGAATAAATCCTTCCACCTGAACATCATGGCATTTAACAGCAGGAGAGCAGCACAGTTAAAGCTGTGCTCCATTGGTCCTGCTCTGTGGGATGAAAGCATCTCATCCCAAGTTCTTTCAGGGGCTTGTTTAAACCAAGGCCAACCCCCACTCCCTTGAACTCCCCTTCGCTCCCTCTTAGAATAGCTTCTGCCTTTCAGAGATACATATCATTCTGCCTCAAATGGAAGCTTCTTATGCAGTGGTTTCTCTGATAAGGATCTTTAGCACCGAAGAGAAACATGTAATGAGGAAAAGTTAGCAGGAGGTGAATGAGGGGTTGTCACTTAATGGTCCTCAGTTCATTTTCCGTAAAATGGGAATGACAGTGACCATCTCATGTGTGTGTGCATCCATAGGTGTGCATGTGAAAGAGAGGGAGAGCAAAAGGGACTTAGAAAGGACTGTTTCCCTCTAATTTATTTCCTCCATTAACAAACCTTTCCCCCTTTTGCAAATGATGATTTTCCATGCAAAGCTCACAGCTTGTTTACCAAGGTGAAGGTTAATTGCATGGCATGAAAATGCCACTGCGGTACAGAAGCTGTCTCTCTCTTTCTCTTTTCCTCTCCTCTTTCCCAGAGCCACTCTTTTGTCTCAACCACCCGGATCTGGGGAGTGCAAAACCAACCTTTTTGATAGCCACCTTGGCAGGGCAACATCCCAGGCTGTGAGCAAGGCAGGTTAACACGCCACTGCCAGCTCTGTAGAGGAAAGCAATCAGAATCTCGGCTTGAGAGAAATCAAATGAATAGAGGAATGTTTTTTTGGGGGAAAGCGACAGCTAAATCCTAGGGCTGCCAGCTCAATTATCAGAGGCAAACTCCTTCACCAGGGGGAAGGCTGGAGTTTAGAGGGATGCTGAAAGGGTGTTTGTGATGTGGAGATTAATCCCAATTTTCCTTCTTTATTCCCCCCCCCTCCATTTTCTCAGAAGATGCTGTTGGGCAAGAGCATTTGATTTGGTGGCTCTTTCAGTTTTGAACCAACTGTCAACCTTTGCAAATCAGAGTTTTCTGTCTCACTATTATCTCTGCCTCACTTCTGCTGTCAGTTTTACTAGTGTCAGCCCAGACTGATACAAGGGTGTTTTTCCACAATAGCTACTTCTGTAAATGAGATCAAAATATAGGCTTCTGCCAGTAACTTTGTCTTCTATCTCTTCCTTTTCTTCACCCTTTCCCCTTCTTCCATGTCTATTCATTTATTGATCTGTTTATCTATCGGATGCTACATCTCGCTCAGGGACAGCCAACCTTTCAGCACTAGGGCTCCTGTATATTTAATAGTTGTACAGATACGGGCAGTTTTGGAAGAAGTAGCTGAGCATGGGTTGCAAAAGTTCAAAAAATTAGACCCTGACCCACCAAAACTCTCTTCTTTTAACAACTCTTAAAGGGACGGGAAAACTGGTGTTCAAAGGATTACCATCTTTGTCTCACTGATAGATCTAGATGCCTATCCATTGCAGTATGTACAGCTTAATTTTCATCCAGAAAACAGTCTGGGCACCCTCATCCATATCTTATTAACATCCGGATTGAATCATTAGAGAGCAATAGTTCCCATCATCAGACTTCAATATGTTTTTGGGCTATGAATCCTATCATCCCTGGCCATTGGCTGTGATACCTGGGGATTATCAGAATTGTAGTCCAGCAACATCCGGGAACCTCTGGCTGGGAACCAATTCTGTAATGCACTCCATATTTTTCTGCCTGAAATGATCAGAAAATTCAGCTGGTTCAGAGTTTAGCTGCAAGTATTAACTAAGACAAAAGATCAAATATTTTTCTTTGCCTCAGGTGAAGGATAAAATGGAATCCTCCCATTTCAAACACAGGAAAGTCTTATTTTTTGATACTGGTAAAGAGACAACACCCACCAGAAGGTCAAGGCTTCAAAGGAGGGTCACCTCTCTGTTTCAGATCCTACATCTACTGTTTGAGGCAGTCACCTTATTTGTCTAATGATAGAACTGGCCCTGAATGTGGCACATGATACTATGATCCTGTGTAATTCTCAGTCTTCAGTTGCAATTCCAAGCACTACTTTTGGCTTAACCTTTGACTTAACCATATCTTTAGGACCATTTCCATCAGTACAAAAAGTATCAGAAAACTTAGCTGGACATTAAATACAGTCATCCCTCCATATTTGCGGCTTTGATATTTGCAGATTTAATTATTCACGGATTTCATTAATATGTGCTTTCTAAGACTGTCTAGGTCCTCCAGTGCAACTCTGTGGTCAACTTTAACTAAATGTTGCACTGAAAGACCATTTGTAGCTACTCCAGTGCCATTCTATGGTCAGTGTATGTTGGACATTGACCACGGAGTTGCACTGGAGGACCTAGGGATTCCTAGAGAGGTGTCCTCTCAGGTAAAAACAGTGTTATTTTGTTATTTGCAGTTTTCCCATATTCACAGGGGTCTTGTTCCCCTAACCCTAGCGAATTTGAAGGGACAACTTTACTCTTTCTCCATGTTCTTCTGCTAGTTGTGGTGCTGAGACCTTGGATCAACACACTGACAGTGCATGACTTTGTGCATAGAAGGTCACAGATCCAATTTGTCATCTCAAAAGGCTCCTTATTCAAATATTCAGGACTGCTGCCAGTTAGGGAAGACAATGCTGAGGAAGATGAACCAGAGTGCTGGCTTCATACAATACAGTCTTCTCTATTTTCTCTGGGCTCCCAAGGGAGATCCACCTAGTCTCAAAGTTCCTGGCCTTCAGAGTAAAGTGATGGATCATAGTATGACCTTGGAACACTGGCGGTCATATATATGTGTGTCCTGGCTTAACAGTTAGGTCCATCCTTTCCCTATAATGTCAGTGGGATATTATTGTAGCTTTGCCACCACCCCAAAGATTCAGTATTTTGAAAGTCGATAGACCACAGCCTTGATTTATCTTCCTTTCTGTTTCCATGGATGGTATTCTCCTGGCTGGCTCTGTGCTATCCATTCCCACTGTGGCAAGTCCAGGTGAGCTGGCAGGAAACAGATGCAACTCCTTCCTGTAGACGCCATGCATCAGTGCCTAAACATCTTTCCCTGTGGAGGCTGATTGCTCCAAAGCAGACCCTGGTGTTTTCTGCGCAGCATTTGTCATCTTTCCTCTCCCTTCTCTCTCTCTCCTTCCCTTTCTGAACGAATCTCCATGGGAAGCGAGCTTCTGCCAGTTGGTTTCTTTCTTTTTTCATAAAATGTCCCTCAAGGTTAAAGTTGGATACTGTTTCCAGATGGTCTCCATCTGATACTTTTCATTATTGAGGTCAAACATCCCTGCAAACTGGAGCTCCCAGTGCCAAGAATAACAAGCTGATAATGGAGATCACTGATGATAAAAAAGCATAAGAAGGCATAAAGGTCAAAAAGAGTAGCATATGGCCTTTTGCATCTAACTACCAACAGCACTAAGACATTTGCAGTACTGATAGATCTTCCCTGGTCTTGTTTCTCTCCCTCTTTCTCTTTCTCCCTCTCTCTCTTTTAACTCTTGATTTTCAGCTGTTTTTTTCTGGCATGAACTATTGACTATCGTTAGGGTGCATTTTTAATTTGCGATATCATGAGGCACATTGGAATTATTCCTATTTTATGGATGAGTTTGAAGTGTGGAGCTTTGGCCACAAACTGCAAGAATGCAATTTGGAACTGCAACTGAAAATTGAGGATTACATAGGATCATAGGATCATATGCCACTGCAGAAATAATCCTGACACCACCTTCACTTCCATGGCTCAGTGCTGTACAATTCTGGGAACTGTAGTTTGTTGTGGCAGCAAAGCTGTCTGATAGAGAAGGCTAAATATCTCACAAAACTACAATTCCCAGAATTCCGTAGCATTGAGAAATGATAATTAAAGTGATGTCAACCTGTATTATTTCTGCAGTGCGGGTGCACCCTTACTTTCTTTTTACAGCGCTACTGTAGTTTTTCTGGATTCGCAGCTGTTCCATACAACATAAATTTCTCATGGAATTTTGTTTTATATATTTTGAAGCAAGTTTCTTTTTCATGTTTTATAGAGACATAGTCAAAAATTTGTGTACATCATATATAAAGATTCCATTATTTGTGATGTAGATTCTATATCCATAGCCCTTCCATTGTTTTCTTTTCTTATTTTGGATTTCCTACTTATAAAATTATAACATCTGAGCCTTTATTTTAAAGCCTTACTAACTGACATTATTATTGATCATTCATCTTTTAGTCAATTCTATGTGTTTCCACTCTGTTTTACAGTCTACAAAGGTCAGATAGATAGATAGATAGATAGATAGATAGATAGATAGATAGATAGATAGAT
>NC_056527.1:139103195-139174201 GCF_019175285.1 Sceloporus undulatus
TTTATACTAGAATTCATATGGTCTTAGACTTCTAGGTCATTTTGGATTTTGTGGTTCACTGCATGTTTCTTCTTTCCAATAATTTAAGATTTGATGGAGGGAAGACTCCAGCAATGTCACTCACAATCAAATCTTCCATCTTCCGTTGTATTTTGTACTGATCTAAGGGGAAGCTTTGAGTAAGAGCGTGTTCGCATGGATGCTATACTAGATACTTTATTATATGTGTTACGTTATGTAACTTTATGTATATCTAGATATGTATCAAAGGTGCTAAGAAATCCCTTTCCTGAACTGTAAAGTTGTGCAACAGGATACTGGCAAGAGTGTCTGATGTGCATCATTATGCAATGTGCATTATATCACAGTGTGCTTCAGTGTGTGATGCACATTATTGTGGACAATGAGTATCACTGTGTGATCAGGTGCTAATACGCATTTTTCACCAGTGTGCATTGGGCACTGATGCTCATTGGGCATTTTTCTGGCTCTGCTACATAGTAATATAACAATAGCCATCTATGGGATACAGATGTTACACAACCACACAGTTGTCATCCCCACAAACATAAGTCTACTTATGAAGATGTAATGCCCCAACAGGAGATTATTCTTAAATGTGGACTCTGAAGATCAGGCATCAATTCCCAGTTTAGTCATGGAAACCCCATGGGTGACCCTGGGCAACTGACATATTCTAAGCCCCAGAAAATCCCATGATAAGTTTGCCTCAGAGTAGCCATAAGATAGAATTGATTTGCAGGCCCACAACAACACAACGACAACAACAGCATTTTGGGGCTAAAGAAAGCATTAAAAATTCAGAAAAGTGCAAACTCAGCATTTACTCATATCCTAATCTACCCATAAATTGAGGAGGAACAAAACGATACATTTTGTATTTGAACCCAGAAACAGTAAATTTCATAAGAACTCTTGTATTCGAATATTTGAATATACTGTGACCTAACTATGCATTACTCTATGGAGAAAAACACCCTAGCACCACAACCTTTACTCCTGACCCAAGAAAGAAACTGTCACAGGCATGCATTGAGAACCCTGTCGAGAAACTTTGAAACCTGCTGTTATTAAAAGTTACATTAGCAGCAAAACTGTGGAACCTGAATTCTACACACTTGATTCAACAGACAACCCAGAAGAGATGTCTGTGCTCCTCACAGTGGAGCTTCTTACTAAGCAAAGGTCAGGAAGGCCTAACAGCTCCCTCTCCAGGCTTGTCGCACTGCACTTTGCTGAGGAGTCTTGTTGCCAGAGGGAACACTTAGAGTTCTAACCTTAAAGATCAATTTCAAGCAGGTACCAAGTTGCTCAATTGTTCATAAACCTGACATTTATGTCTCACAGAATCTCTCACTGCAGGATGTGTGGCTCTTTACAAACCTCTCTGATGGAATGAAATGCCCCTTCACTTGTCTTGCCTCCCATTCTTTGCCACACATCTCTGCAGTCAGTTAAACTCACTTGGAGAGCTACAAAGCACAGAGACCTAGACGATGTCTTAGGAACATAGAAAGTTGCCTCCTAGGGAGTCTGACCATTGTTCAGTCTAGGTCAGGATTGTCTTTACTGACTAGCAACAGTCCTTCAGGTTTCAGCCAGGCATCTTTCCCAGCCCAACCTAGAGATGCTGTGAATTGAAGCTAAATCTGACACAGAGCATGTCTGCTACAACTGGGCCATAGTTTTTTTCCTCTCTCTTGTGCTCAAGTTCCATGTTGAGAAGAGAGGATTTGGCTGAGCACCGCATAAGTCCTCTCTGAAACATCCTGCTTCCCATTGGATACACTGGAAATCTGTGTGGTGTACCCCAAGATTACATGGAAATTTGCAGATGACAATTGATAGTAACTCTGTATCCTAAAACATCTCTGCTTTGGCAGGGACATTCTGCATTAATACCACTTTTTCAGTAGGTGCTAAAATCAAAACTCCTAGGCACACATTTCTTGGACTAATATCAAATTCAAATTCTGGGCTGAAACTAGTCATCATGATTGGGCTATATGGGCTTGTTGCTCCTGAGTGATGTTTGCTTTCCTAAATTTCAGAACAACTAGAGAACAACATGATAACAAGGATGTTCAAAATCAATCTATTCATTTAAAAAACAAAAAAAACCCCAACAAAATGCTGTTTCATTCTTTCCTTGTACTGCCATTATACACTCAGGACACTTACCCACAAAAGTGGATACAAGTGAGTCTGTGTCATCATCTGCTTCTCCTAATTGCAAAAATATTAATATCTGCGGTAGGCTTAATTATGTATCATAGTCTTTGTTAAAAGCACAAGAGGCATAGTATGATGGACCTCTGAATCATACTTTTACATTACACAGAGACGTGCTTTAATTCCAGCCAGAATTACCTTCGCCATACATCATTTTTTCACTTTTTAAAAACCTTGCCAGCAGTATACTAGAGTGAATCATGGAGAGAGCATCTTATATCATAACCATTAGGCAGAATGAGGCAGCAGAAGCTGGGAGGAGGGAACAGTGTGTCAGCCCTCCATCTGTTATTTCTGAGCCCCCAAGTGACCCCTTCTATGGAAGAGCACCTATATGCTCTAGAGCCAGGTATGTAGCTACATGGGGGGGGGGGGGGGAAGCAAAATGAAGACATTGCCTCCTCCAAATAAAAATTTGCCTCCCACAGATGAGGTTTTCCTTCAGTCCCCAAACCGGAGTAACTTTAAATTCAGTTGTATCTTGAGAAATAAAGATATTTGTTTGGGGGCAAGGAAGGAATAAAAGTACAATGGATGCAATACACAGAAGAGCTATAAAAAAGAGATGACAGAATTAAGGACGCATGGAATGAACCCCAAATTCTAAAACTTGAGGTGGAAGCTGCAATAAGGGAAATAGTGAGAAACAAGTCACCAGGAACAGATGATATTCTAATTGAGCTGCTGCAATCCATAGTGCTAACTAACATATGTCAACAAATATGGAAAATAAAACAATGGCCGGCAGACTGAAAACGATCGATATACATCCCAATCCACAAAAAAGGAGACACTTGGGGGGGGGAGTAATGCTAGTAAAGGCAAGGAAAAGAGAAAGAGAGGAAGTCCACATGCAAGATGGATGGACTCTATTAAAGAGATCACGAGAATGAATTTGCATGAGTTAAGCAGAGCAGTGGAAGACAGAAAGTCTTGCAGATGTCTCATCCATAAGGTTGCCATGGTTGAGATCGACTCGAGGGCAGCTAACAACAATAGTTACCAGTGGAATGTGAACACAGTAACTCTAAGAGTTCTAGTTGTGAATGGTTTTCAATGTCTCCCTATTTGCAATGGCAGAGATTTGGACACTGCAGGAAATTTTCACAAGGAGAGCAGAATTCCTATTTGTGGGGGATATACCTTCACACACACACACAGCATAGCTATACTTCTTATAGATTACCTTGTTCCATATTAGCTTGCTACCCTCAGATACAGTAGAGGAACCTATCCCCCAGCCTGGTAACTTTCAACTGCCAGTATAGATGAATTGTGGCGCTTTACAGGCTGCCCAAAAAGGGCGGTCTGCCGGCGCCTCCGCTTGCACCAATGGGAAGCCTCAGCCTCCAAACAGCGAGGTTCCCCGACGGCCGAAAAAGCCCCCAAAAGAGGCTTCTTTTGGCTGTGTGCTTATGATGCTGCAAGGCACCAATGGTACACTTGCGGCGTCATAAGTGAGCCGCGACGTGCAGACGCTAAGGGTCCATGATGTCAAAATGGCAGCACCCATGTGTATAGGGCGCTGCCATTTTGTATGTACTAGATACGTACTAGAGTTAGGGCACCTAGAACCCTAGTACGTACCTAGTATGTACTTTTTGCCCGTGTGGAAGGGGCCTTTATTTTATTATTTTGAGGGGTGGGGAACCATTCCAGCCTTTGCCTCAAGCCACATAGATACACTGCTCTGTCTGCAGGTTCAAAATTTCATCCAGGTCCCATCTTGTCCAGTATTGTGATGTTCTCCAACTGGGTTTCAAGAAGAGCTTTTCTATGCCATCTACTTCCAGATAAATTAATGAGAAGGGGAGGGGGGGTTGGAGGAGGAAACAAAACCCTAAAGAAGCCAGGGTTTAAATCTGGATTTTCAGCATGCAAAGCATGTGTTCTATCACTGAGCTATAGTCACTTTCTATTTCCATTTATCAATTGCGCAGTTGTCTTTAACTGAACAAAAGCATGAACAATTCACCTGCTACTTATAAATGCTAAAGTGCTGTATTCTTGCTTGGTGGCACATCCAAGAGTTCAGACAACCTTAGAAGAGAATAGGAATGCCATTAAGCTAAAGCATGCCAGAGAATATGAGTATCTTAACCTTATCTGCTTCAGGGAGAGAGGGAGGGAGAAAGGGAGGGAGGGAGAAATAAGGATAAAAATAAAATTGTTTGGTGGGAACAGCAAGAAAATAAACAGACTGCTGGCTGGCAGGCAGTTTGATTCTCTGTTGGCTAAAATCAAATGTTCCACTTGTCGCTCCTCTTGATCATTCCATGTTCTACTCTTGGGTGGCCCATGAATTTGCCTCTTTTGTAGTGCTTTTGCTTTCTGAGCAGTAGTATTCCAGTTATGAGCCTCAGCACTGAGGTCTGTGTGGATAATTGAAATGCATGCTAATGACTTCCTTTGCTAAATCCAGAAGAAGAAAAAGAAGGAGCAAGCAGAACTATAAGAAGGCAGTTTAAGCACACACACATGAACACACATACAGGCACACATAGACATTTCTATCCAGGCTCAATAGCAATGAATCGCATATTTCTCTCAGGCTTCTCAACAAACAATTTACAGTGTAAATATATTTGTTGGCATGCAAATCACTGCACATTATGAGTGTTGATTAATATTATAATGTGTTGATGAATGCTAGTAAGTGGCTCTTGGAGCCAAGGATCCGGATCGCCACTTCTGGGTGTTGTGCATCTACTGAGTATTAGATTAGATGTGGGTGTCATATTTTTAATGCTTGTGTTATTTGCTGCTTTTTTTTTTGTATGGTACTTTATATATGATAGATTGCAAGTAGTCTGGCAATGACACAGTCCACTACCCAATTAATGGAATCAGAATCCTTTTTTCATATCACAGTGTCAGTGGTCCCATTTACACATTATGGCTGAGATCCTATATCATTTTAGCATAGTATAAACATTTCCCAGCAGAGTTACATAATACAACTCCTAAACTGGATAGCAATGTAGTGCAATGTATGTGGATCAATGGTCAAAGTACATGGCTGACAATTCTTGTGCAATGGCAATGTGCAATGAGAAAAAGCAATGCATGGCCATATGCTACTCTGTGAATTTTAATGAGCTACTGCATGCACAGTGGCCCCACATCCACAATTCCACTTATACTGCCATCAGCCAGATAAGCCATTAGTAGGATATGACCATTCTGCACTGCCCCACAAAATTATCACTCCATAGGCATAATGCAATTTACATTTCTATATGTCACTAACAAGGGTCTAAGTACCCTAAAGGCACCAAATCCTGTCTGATCTTGGAAAGCTAAACAGGATCAGCCCTGGTTAGTATTTGGACTGGAGACTGCCAAGGAATACCATGTATTCCTTGCTGTATTCCAGAGGAAGGAGCTGGCAAAACCTCCTCTGAGGATTCCTTGCCCAAGAAAGATCTAGGAAACACATCACTGACAGGAAGCCAGCCTATAGGTGAAACCCACATCTGATAATCTGTGCCTTTGCACACTCTGACTTTACCCAGTATTCCACCCTACATGTCTTCAAACACATCTCAGACCAGAGCAACCAGTTGTTAGGGGTTGACTTATTTTCTTGACAATGATCTGAACAACAAGGAGTATATTTCATTCTTAGATCCATGAAGTACAACGTTGATAAAATATCTAGTTGGAATACCCAGATACAGGGAGCAAACCAACTGAGGCAGACCATCTCCATCACACAACCTCTCATATAGCTGAGACTATTCAAACCTTGATTAAAGCACTGGCAATTGATGGTTGTCTACCCTCTTCTGCAAACGTCCTGCCCCCATTCAACATAACTGTGCCCACTTTTGAATGTCTATTATTGTGAACACATTTCTCCTAATTTTCAACCCAAATCTACCCTGCTGTGACTTGTGCATGTTAGCTACAGTCCTGCTGGCTCAATACTCCCAGAGAATTGGGGGGGGGGTCAAACTAGATAATAAATACATCATTTTTTCCTTTACAATGATACTCTCCTGTGTACTGAAAGATGCCTGTCTGTCATAGCATGCGCTTTTCTTACTTATATATCTTGCATTTATCATGTTTTATTTTGTGATTAAGTAGAGAGTACACATGGAATTAATTCAGAAGTCTCATTGCTGACTCATGTATCTCTAGGGCAAATCTGTTGTGGGAGGGAATATGGGTTAATTTTAAATAATATGCTTTCCTTGTAACATTTATTTCAACCCTAAACCTTTGTCTTCTTAAAATTCCCTTAAGGAACTGGAAAAGCACTATCATACCCCATTAAGTTTTCTCTTTTCCCAGGAAACTCTATCAGTTCCTTTGTGGTTCCCAGATGAAAAAAAAATGTATATGCGAATTTAAATAGTTGCAATTAATAGTGTCCTAGTGCTTCAGGAACAGAAAGGTGCAACTCCAAAATTCCTTCTTGTTCTTCCTCTTGCATTGGGAGGTGTCCAGGTTTCCTGATTTTATTGTGACGAATCCCAATCATTCAACTTTGACACTTTCAGTTTGTCCATCCATCTCCTGAAATAAAGCATAACCACAGTAAGAGCTTAGCTCATCCAGTGTCCCTGTGCCTTTTAATTCATCTTGTTCTGCAAGGTAAATTTTGCTCCAGGAGAAATGAGCTGTTCTTGACAATAACTCTCTCATCTGTGACTCCAGCAGAGAGACTAAAGCAATTCTCTACCAACCACGACTCGGTTGTTATGGACAATGAGTGGCTCCCATAGCTCTATTTCCAATGCTTTTAGAGGAGCGGGATAGGATGAACAAACAGCATAGACATGGTATATTGTCTCTGTTCTTGGTGCTTTCTGATGCTTTTTATTATCATCCATGGGGATGTAGCTCGAAGGTAGAGTACATGCATTGCATGCAAAAGGTCCCAGGTTTGGTTTATGGCTTTTCCAGATACGAAAAGACTTCTATTAGAGACAACCTGGGAAGCTGCTGAAAATCACTGTAGATAATACCACATTAGACAGATCAATGGTCTGGCCTGTACAGTGAATGTCTAAGTTCTTGTGCCACTCAGGGCTAACCTTCCAATTTAGCTGCATAGGTTTGTTGTTGTTCTGTGCTTTTGAGTTGTTTTTCAACCTATGGTGACCCAAAGGTGAACTTATCATGGAGTTTTCTTGGAAAGATTTGCTCAGAGGGGGTTTGCCCTTGCCTCTCTCTGAGGTTGAGAGAGTGTGACTTAGCTATGACCACCTAGGGCTGAGCAGGAATTCAAATCCTTAGTCTCCAATGCTGAAATCATTACACCATGCTGGCTCTCTGCATTGTAGCAGCCCCAGAATACTCTTGCCTTAGGCCTCCTCTAAGGGATGGATATAGGAGCATTGGTAGAGAATGTTAGGGTAAAATGGGCAGTAGGCCAGGTTGGGATCAAGAGAAACAAGAGGGATTTTTTAATGTTTTTTAACCAGCCACAGGAGAACTTTTAATGACAGCCTCAAGTTCTGACCTTTGTTAACTGCTGTTTTGCTCAAAGAGTGACAGAGAGTGCTGTAAATACCAAGTTCTTGGCATGTAACATTCCCCAGATTGGCACAACTCTGAGCAGTTGGCTGGCTGTTAAAATGCTAAAAGCCTGAAACACTAGCAGGTCAGGAAAGACAGGCATCAGGACTGGTAAAGGCTGAAGATGTTCAGACATCTTTGGCAGTTGCAAAGCACTCCTAGTCAAGTTTAAACTATGTCCACTAATTAAAGATTCAGTGTATGCCTTTTGATTCACAGAGTCCACAAATGGACAACTGTTGAGCTTGACACTCTAGTTCCTATAAACCCCCCCCCCAGCTTAATTGTTTAATATATATTTTCTATGTGAACATGAATGTATTTTCCTGCTCTAAAATATGCATGCATGTTAGTGATTTTCCCACTACAGAATGCATAAGGGTGCAATATTTCTAATAAAATATGTATTTTTGTGCATGCTTTTCCTGATTGTGTACAATTTTGTGTGCATTTTTGGCCTAGGTTACTCAATTGCAAGATTTGGAAAAGTGCATTTCAGTTTGCTTTTTTCAAATTCAGGAGGTACAAAAGGGGTGGGTTCATATGCAGATTTGGATTGAAGACATATCTACCTCCTCTCTAGTAGAAATCTCCAATCACCATTGAGGTTCATTGGGAAGCATGAGGCCAGCCAGTCACTGAGAACCTAACATGACATCTAGGGTTATTGTCTGGTAAGGAAGGTAGGGAGCCACAGGGCTTTTGAACTCTGTGGAGTAATGCATTAACAAAATAGTATGTGCCAAAACAAAAAATCCAACTGCATCACAATTCAAAGTAAGGATAGATCTCTCTCCGTACAATCCGCCCCGCGCACTTCGATCTTCAGGGCAGCTATTGTTAAGAGTTCCAGAGGTGAAATATAATTCCACCTCTAGGAGGGCTTTTTCCATCTCAGCCCCCAACCTCTGGAACGCGCTGCCCTTTGAGCTCCGCTCAGCCACCTCCCTACCCCAATTCAGGAAGGGGTTAAAAACCCATTTATTTGAACAAGCTTACCCTGACCAGTAATTCTCCCCCCCCCCATGTCAGCATTGTTTTGCCGACATGTTATTTTATTATTTTTATTGAATTGTTTTTAATGTATCTTATCGGGTTTTGTATAATTTGTATTCTTATTCCTGTTGTTCACCGCCCTGATTTTACAGAAGGGCGGTATATAAATAAAATTTTATTATATTATTATATTATATATATATTCATATTTGTGGGCAAGTGTGAATAATTTCATCAGGTTATTTCACTTGTGAGATGAGAGCACAAAGACTTTCACACTATTAAAAAAAGGTAATTCAGGACTCCCCCTCCTTAACTCCCCCTAAAGACTAACATATGATATGTACATGATGTGTTTTACATAGAAAATTGGGCATGGCTGAACAAAAAACAACTTTTTTTTGCTCAGGAAACAATGACCTTAGTTAACTATGGGCCTATGCAGAGGGGCAGCAGAAGCCACACGCAGCAGCACCAATCTTCTCCCTGTAGGGAGCAAAAAGAAGCCACCCCAAACAGCTTCCTGGAAGAGGCATCATAAGCGCCGCAACACGGCATCATGACGCCCTTTCTTGCTGCACCGTTTGGAGGCTGTGTTGACTGTGCATCATCATGGTGCACCCTTGAGAATCCTGGGATATGTAGTTTTGTGAGGCACCAGCACCCTGGCTAAGCATGCTAAGTAAAGACCATGTCAAACTGCACATCCCAGGATTCCATACGATGGATGTACAGCACTTAAAGGGGTATCAAACTGCCTTGTTTCTCTAGTGTAAATGCACTCACAGTTAAGTGTCCATATCTAGGTATCTGATACAGAATTCCAGCCAGTACATTTTACACGAAGTATATTGGCTGATGTGCAAAATTTTACTTTGACAGGGAACACAAGTTTGCTGGAGGGGAGCACATTTTGTGCTGAAAACAGCACATGTTTTCTCTCAAACTCAATTTTTGTTTAATTTTGTTTAAAAATCCTGATGCATGAAGAACATTTCAGCTATTCTCCATCTTTTCGAATGAGCACCTTGCTGTCTTGAGATACCACTTTTCTTTTCCTTTCAAACAATTATGGGAACATTATGAGCATTTTTTTACACCCTGATTTCACAGTAAGGACTCAAAATCCTGGCCCAGCTATATTTCTGACAGTTTTCTTTATGGAAGAGAGCAATAGCTTACTGGTAGAGGACATGCTTATATGCCAAAGGTCTCAGGTCGGTTTGATAGGAAGACCTTTGGCTATAGCCCTAGAGAGCAAGTTGCCAACTGTATTGACTTTCCTGCTGTAGACAGACCAAGAGTATGGCTCCAGATATGCCAGCTTCTTATATAATCCCTATGCAATTTTCAAGAAGTCAAAGATCTGTAAGTGAATAGCACTCCCTCACACACACATACACAGGAGATTTCTGCACGAGGCACTAGTGATAGAACTGAATTGTATTACAATCTATGGTTCCTCTCCTTTTTGCACAACATCACCACTGACTTGTTGCTGATCCATTGTTGATCTGTCATTATAACATTATTATTGCACAATTTCACATTAACAAGAGATACAGTGCAAAATTGCGCAATAAAAACTATAACAGAATAATGGATCAGGAATGGATGAGTGACAGGGTTGTGCAAACTGGAGAGGAATCCTAGGTTGTAATTGCACTTCAGTTCCATCATTAGTACCTTGTGCGGTAATCTCCACACACAACAGGTCTTCATCTTCAACTGAAGTCCCTTCCAGTCTAACCCGAACCCTGATTTAGTTCTTTTCCCTCCCGGCATTGCTTTTTGAAGCTCCGCTCTCCCCTTCTCTTTCTCTCTTCTATGCAATATTGCATTCCTTCAGTAGCCTTCAGACTCTAACTCAACAAACCTACTGTCTCACATCCCAGTAACACCCATCTAATTACCCCCTTAATTCTCTGTGCACTCAAGGTGAAATTTTACAGGCTCAAAAGCACTTGGAACTGGCCCGGAGCTTGCAGGATGGGAAGACACCTGTAGAAGAAAGAGGAAAAGAGAGAGCTTCTTGAAAGGGTACAATGCCAATCTCTCTCTCTCTCTCTCTCTCTCTCTCTCTCTCTCATTCTTCCCCCCTCCCCATATTTTTTTTAAAAAAGAGAGGCAGCTGTGTCTTTTTTTCCAAACAGGACTTTTAAATGGTTGCCAGGGAAACTGAGCAATGGAGAGTGGAAAGGTTAGATGGATATTGGATGAGACTAAGGCACTTGTTTCAAACAAGAATTGACAGGCGCTTAGGATGCTGGAGGTCCAGAGGAGTTCTTGTTCGCCGCGCAGCTCCTTCCCAGTTCCTCAAGTACCGACAAAGTGCAGCTAATTGCCTTTTAATCACTTATCAATTATAATTTATCTCCATCAGGGGGGTTGTAAATGCTTGAATTTATGGCATGAGCCCTTTTACTTCCAGCACTTTGGGGTCATTTGGGGAGGAACATCCGATCTGTCGATGCCCTCTGGGATGGAAAGACTGAGCGGAAAGGGGGCCATTAGACTTGCTACAAGGAGGATGGGCTCCAGAAAATTTCACTGCTGGGATTTACCAGCTTCAACATGTTGTGACAGCTTTTGCTATGGCAAGTGGAAGGTGCTACAGATAAAATCCTGAGAGGGTTTGTATGATTCATTGGCAATGGAGGCCTGGGAAGGATATTCATGTAGGCAGGCCACATCTCCTTCTGGCCATGTAGGTTCTGGGAGACAAAGCATTGTAAAGTCTAGGAAATAAAATTTTAAACTCCATTAACAACACAAAAATATGCTTCCTTTGAGATCCAGTTTGCCTCTGTCCTTTACAAAGCTACCAACCCCCTTTGTTAGGCAGAAAACACTGAATTTCTCAAGAAGCCTCCACGTTCTTGCATTAAGAACAAATTTAGATTCATTTTAGGGAGTGGTTTAGGAGCTTGATCCATGAGCAAGCAGTGGGACAATATGAATCCACTCTGGGGATTAACCTGAACTTTAATAAAGCCATCCAAGGTACTTAACCCATCTTGAGGTTAGCATTCAGTGCTTTAGATAGCTTCCTTGAAGTTCAACTAAAGCCTGGAGTGGATTCAATTGGTCCCAGAGTCACTAAGCATCTCTGAGTTGTGGAATTCAGTGTTTCTTCTGTTACTTCATGCTGTTTGCTGGGACTCTTCCTTTGAGCCAGAGAGATAGAGCAGATATGCAAATATCTAGGTCTAGCAAAGAAAATGAGAATTGTCTGAGAGACACACTTAGCTAATTATCATATTAATGTGAGTAAAGGAGGGTCAGACTCAATGCTCTCTATTGGATGATCTTAACTTCTGATGATGGGTGTCCTTGTGTTTAGACTTAACAGTATTCTCTCCCATCATATTCCTAGCTTGACCAAGCATAGAGAACGGGGGGAAATGGATTGAGGAAGGCTCTTAACACCTGTGCTAGAGTCAACATATTCAGGAAATACATGCGGCACCACTCTTTTTTCAAGAAACGGGACTTTTTGGAGATTCTCCACCAGTGGCGCTACAAAGAAAAAGCATGCGTACATTTGTTGTGAACTGCCCTTGAGTCATTCCTGACTCATGGTGACCCTGTGGATGAGACATCTCCATGCTCACCCATAAAAAAACATGCATGCATTCAATCTTCACTACCTATATTTGGCATTCTCATACTTGGCATTCAGTCAGTAGTTCCTTCCATCACAAACCTCATCATAGCTCCAATCAGCTACAGAGCTGACCAGGTTTTTTCCCCCTTCAAATCAATCTTCATCTTCATAAGAGTGACATCATTACATTCACCAACCAGTTTTGGATAATGTCACTGAAAGCAAACTGAGCTTGATTGGAAAGAAGGTAACATTCCCTGAATCAGAATATGTAGGCAAAATTATGCCCCCAACTCTTGAGAAATTATTTATCAAGTTAAAATATGCTATACATCTGGATCTCAGATATGTCTCTCTCTGTGAAAGAGAAACCGCTTATTTTCTTATAAACCCAATGATCAATGAGTGGAATGGCCAAGAGGCCCAGCCCCAGCCCACTGCTGGCGTATATTGTGTCTGTTGTTTGTAGAGCAACAAGAGCAATAAATATCTACACTGTCATAATATGAATGCCTGGGCTCTGGCGGGATGTGAATAGTTTGTTTCAACTTGTTTCTTTCTTTCTTTTAATCTTTTTTTTTCATGAAGATTGTTCCTGAAAATAGAAACTAATAAGGAGTCGCAGTGTGGAGATGTTGGAATTCATCTCCAACCGTGGCTTGCCATACTGCTGTACCTTGCTATGCACTGCTTGTGTCTATTGATCTCCTTAAAGCATTGACATGCTCAACTATACTGCCTTCCTCCTCCCAAGCACATGCCACCCAGTATGGAGGGGGAGGAGGAACAAGTGATTATAAATCCTGCCATTGCAAGCATATAGGGGAGAATTTCAAGGGGAGTTCAGGAACTGTTAGTTGAAAGAAAAGAGATCTAGCCCGCATCACACTTCTTTGACTCCAAAGCCTAAAATAAAATATCTTATTCACTGGTTAGAAAGCCAATATCCATGACAACTGGCTTGTGGCAGAATTCTGTAAAATCAAGCTGGTTTATGGTAGTTGCGGGGAGTGGGTTACATTCACTACATCATGAAGTATTTGTGTAAATTTTCTATTGAAATTCTTCTCCTTCTTCTTCCCTCTTCCTTTTAAGATCTATACAACTGGAGAGAGAGGCCAGGTGAAGAGATGCAGTCAAAACTGGGCCCAATTCCTGTGCCTTTGCTAAATGAAAAGCAAATAGAAGCATGGCAATTGGGGCTTTTCTTTCACGGGCACTGTCAACACGTTGTGGTAGCATTCAGCAACAAAGGGCAGCTACAGCATCTCCTCCAGAACTGGATTTATTGTACAGGTATAGCTCCTACGGATGTGAAGGCCCATGATCAGTTCAGGTTAGGATGGAGAACTTGTGGCAGTACCATCACTAGGGTTGTTGTTACATCAGGGCAGTAACTCATGCTGTCACCCCCAGGCTGTGTTGCACACACACCAGCCACCCCTTCTGCCAGCCAGGCTGCCTCTACTGTGGTGGCGGGTGGGTTGCTACCATCACCTGGCACCCTTTCCAGGACTAAGATAGCTGTTGGATGAGAGGGAGTGGGAGGCAACTTGCTTTCTCATTTGGCCAGCAGACTCAGAAGGGTAGTCCTTTCCCACTTGCAGTCAATGTGAGGGTGGGCTTCTGCTGTTTTCCAACACCCTTTTCTCTGTCTAGTATGGATTTTGGGCAAACAGAAGCGGGAGGTGACTTGCTTTCCCACGCAGCCAGCAGACCTGGAAGGCAGTCTCTTCTCACCAGGAGTCACTGGTGTGGATAGGCTGGTACCATCCAACAGCCTTTTTCTGCCTGGCCACAAGCTCCACCAGACCCAGAAGGAGCTTCCAGATGGCAAATGTATCCCATCCCCTCCAGTGACTGCAGATTATGACTGGCATAGGTGCTATGGCAGGCAGAGACGGAGGCAGACAGTTTTTTTTTTTTTGGGGGGGGGGGGGCAGATGGGAGTGACCAACCCACCGGTTGTTTATTTTTATTTATTTATTTTAAGGTTTTATATCCTGCCTTTCTCCCACAATGGGTTTCAAGGTGGGTTGTTCACACCCTCTCAGGTGTCACCAGTTGTAGCCCACACTCTCTGTATCCCCTGATGACACCCTTGGCTTGTGGACCTCCATTTCTTGCTGGCTCTAACTCCCATTGGCGGGTTACACCGCCGCCGCTTGCTCCATGAGGGAGCCGCAGCAGCCACACCATGCGGCTCCTGCACAGAGCAAAAAAAGGAGCTCCAAAATGGAGCTCTTTCTTGCGGCGCCTCTATGACGTCGCGAGGCGCCACTGGCGCATTTGCGACATCATAGGCGCTGTGACACATCTGGACGCTATGCATCCGATACGTAAACATTGCGGGCCCCCTTGGGGAGGGGGTGCCGCCATGTTGTACGTATGGAATACGTACTAGGGTTAGGGGGGTGCGGAAGCACCGCCCCTTCCTAACCCTAATACGTATTCCATACGTATTTTTTGGCGGTCTGTAACCCGCCATTGTCACCAAACAGTATGGCCTGAGCAGTCTGAATAGTGGGAAATGGAGTCCAACAATATAGGAAGACTCACATGTTCCCTACTCCTGATTCAGGATAAAGAAGAAAAAAGTGGAACGGAGAAAATGAACATGGAGAATAGAGTGGACAGGAAAACACCCATTTTGCAGCATTTCATTTATGTGTGTTTGTAGGGTGGGGTGAGATGCCTTTGGGAAACAGTGGAGTAAGATACTCATTCAGATTAAGCTGCTCAGGTAGAGGACAGCTGGTAACAATACAGAAATGTACCTCCAAGGCTTTCAGATGTACAGAGTTTGTTCTGTTTTGTTCTTTCATCTCTTCCTTCACTCCAAATAGCAGACTTGGGATGAAGAAAGCACTTTTTTCTGTGGTCACTGACTCCACCTTTTACCTCCCTTCTCAAATGTGATTTCTGAGCCTGCCACTTTCCCATCAAAGCAATTGTCAGGATGGTATTGAGATGTTCACTCTTTGTGGCCCCCTCCCCTCCCCTCATTATGACATCTCAGGTGTCTAGGCTGAGGATCCAGGCTCACAGGTAGATGGAAACAGCCTGGAAAAAATATTAAAAGGTGACTTCCTGAGCTGCCGGCTGAATTGCTTTTATCCCCCAGATGGATGTGGGCTGCAAAGTTCTTTTATATATATATTTCTATATAAATCTCTCTCTCTCCTTCTGCTCACACTGTTAAAAAAGGGGACAATATTTTTGAACCCTATCTTTGTTTCAGCAAACTCTAAATCCAACAGTCAGATTTTGATGCAGCCCCACCCCTGACTCAGTTAAATATTGCAGCAGGTGTAGCTACAAATGGGATGTTTCATTCCATATGCTGTACGTTCTTGGCAACTTCTATTCAGGCTGTGCGTGAGAGTGCTAATTTGTAAAAGAAAAAAAGAGGCTACCACTAAGACAGATGAAGAAGTGATGTAGAAAATTGTCTCCTGTAGTCTTTAAACTAAAATAGCAAGGTGTGTTTTTTTTTTTTTTAAAAAAAAAGCAATGCATAGCTTGGGGAAGGGCCAAAGTGGCCCTAGAGCTGGATGCATCCCTCCTCAAGGCTTTGTTGCAGTCTGTCACCTCTCCAAACTTCCCAAACCATCATCTTTTCTGAGAAAAAAAACTTGCCCCTTCTGGAGTCATCCAAGCACAGCAATCTACATTTTAAATAAGCTCCACATTGGGACTCTGCACTGTATAAAATGATTTTTAAGATGCCTACTTTGCAAAAGCAAAAGTAGACTTCTATGGCCCTTTCACACTATAGTTATAGCACTATGGTTCCACCATAATGGCAATCCCACCCCCTCCCACACCGGAGGTTGTGGAGCTGGGATTGGCTGTTTGCTAGGCCTCCCATGGGCAGAGACTGGGACTTAATTTGCCATGGCACTGGCAATTTTTAGGAAAATTTCTTGAAACATCCCTACGGGCCTTGCGACCTGGGGGGTGGCTGAAAGAAATGGACCTTGGGTCTGGCTTGAACGTATACCCCGACTTTAATCTTTGCAGATTGGACGGGGGGACTTCTTGCTGGGCTTCCTTATGCGGGCTGTCCAACGGCAACCCAATTTATGGACTGTTGTTGAGGGCCCAGGTGTTATCGTCCTTAATAAGCTGCAAAAGTAGTCTGCGGTAAGACTTTCCCTGTCTCCCACATTTGTTTGGTTTTGATATTAGTGGCAGTTCCGTTAAGAAATCATTAAATAGGTCAATAAATGGCCCTGTTTAACCCATACATTTGTGTCTGGTCTCTTTATTCCATGGGTAGAATAGCAACTGCCAATATCCATTCTATGGAAATTGGGATTTGCAGTTTAGGGAGGGGCATTTAGAATTCTTAGGCAGAGAAGTTTGTGCCTTACCAAACTACAAATTCCAGGATTCTATAGATGCAGCCACAACAGTTAAAGTGGGAACACAATACTATAATTGTCTTTGGCAGTATATGCAACATCCAAAGGAACCTGTGAGCAGAAATAAAGAAAACTGGCCCCAAAGCCTAGCACCTCCAGCTTAAGGTTTTCTGGGCTGAGAGTGTGCAGCTCATCCAAGGCCACCCAGTGGGTTTCCACAGCTGGGCAGGGAATCGAACCCTGGTAACTAGAGTAATCGTCCAATGCTCAAACCACTAAACTGTTTTGGCTTCCTCAGGAATATTTTAACCCATTTCTTATTTTAAAAACATTTTAAAATCCATGGGCAGGAGCATGGTGGGGGGACTCTTGAAGGTCTCTGGAAGGTCCCAGTGAGATCTACCATCCTCTAAAACAGTGATGGTGAACCTTTTAGAGGCCGAGTGCCCAATGTGTAACCCAAAACCCACTTATTTATTGCAAAGTGCCATGTCCTTCTGGCTTTCTAGTAACAAACTCTGGCAAACTCTGTGCTAGGGTGATAGCACATGTGCCCACAGAGAGGGCTCTGAGTGCCACCTCTGGCACCCATGCCATAGGTTTGCCATCACTGCTCTAGTAGTTGTACACTGTAGTCTGAAGGATCCCTCTGTACATCCACTTTCCCCCTCAAAAACTATGAGTGTAGCCACACTGCACAATTAAAGCAGTTTGACACCGCTTTACCTTCCATGACTGTATCCTATGGAATCCTGGGAATTGTACTGAGGCAACAGAGCTCTCTGACAGACCAGGCTGCAACCCTCACCAAAGTACAAATGCCAGGATTCTGTAGGATAAAGTGGTGTCAAACTGCTTTAATTCAGCTGTGTGGCTATACCCTAAAATGCTCTCTTTCCCACTGTTCTGAAGACTCTGGTTCAAAAGACTGAATTCCATCTTCAAAAATAGCAGGTACTGACAAAAGGACCTGGTGCTGGAGGAAATAGTGTCTTTCTGCTTCATTTTTTATCCCCCAGCACCATGAATTGCCCATTATTTGGTTGATTCCAACTTGAGAAGTAAAGATTGCTTTCACTAGATCAAAGAAACTCATTCACTTCCACTACCACAAAGAATACAAAAAGAAATGTCAAATTCTGTTTCTAACTTTCTAGCTTAACAGCATAGTCTTCTTATACCCAACACTTCTCTCTGTGTTATGTGATCATGAATGGGGAATGCAGTGAGCTCAAAATGGGAAAGGATATGAACTATAGATTTTAGATGAAGGTTACTGGGCCGAGGGACCATGGCTTTTTCCACCCCCCAGTATACTTCTGGATTATTACCAAGACTGAGAAGTTATTATATTAGTGGATGAATTGCAAGTCCCATGAGGTTTCTATTAACCCTAAATGTTGCTTTTCTTTACATTATTTTAGGATCTGCTCATCCCTAGTCTTAGCCTTTCAGTCCTATCACCTGCACTGTGCTTGTGATAGACATGATATTGTTGATTCCTAAATCATGGAGAGCCAGGTATATGGTTGAGCGACAGGAAAAAAACCTTAGTTGAACAGAACTTTGTGTTTCCCGCTTCTGAGATTTTTCTTGAATTTCACTACCCAACCATAATGACTCTGTACTGAAAGCATTTGGCCATCACTTCAAGAGATTTTGGTTTTGCTGCCAAATTGAGATACTAAAATTTGGTGGGAATTTGGGGGTCACATTTTCCATGGTTTGCACAAATTATAAATGTTACCGGGCAACACCACCGATCACTGCAAATAAGAACGATCTCCATTTGATAGAAAGTTGGGGGTTTTCCCCCTATACGATGTCCGCAAGACTCTGTGTATGCAGAAATGCATCCAATGCTATCCAGTGCGCACAGATAATAAGTCAACAGTAGCATTTCCCAGTTGGCACATTTTACTAATGAACAGCCCATTAGAAAAATAGATTTGCTACATCTCTTTCTCTCAGTGCAAGGACATCCCCTTCCCTCCACAATTTGTGCATCACATAGTCACTTATAAGTGGGGCAGGGTACAGGGAACATACAACTTCCTTGCCACAGCAGTTCCACCCATTCTATTCTGTTTCCAGGCACAATTCAAAGTGCTGCTTAGGAGCTATATGAGCTTCCCACACCCTGAATTTCTCAACAGAGACACTCAAGTTTAGTCTCACCACCTTCACAAGCATGAATGATGAGGACGTGAGACAGGGCCTTCTTTGTGGTTCCCTCAAAGCTCTGTAACTCCCTTCCCAAGGAAGTCAGAATAGCTCCTTCCTTCTTCTTCTTCTGTTGGCAGGCAAATACTTGTTTATGCCAACAGGCTTTTGGAATTGATTTTTAAAGAAAAGAAAAAAAGAGTTTTAGAAGTGCTGTATTGTTTTTATTGAACTATTCAATAGTGTGATGTGGCAGCTAAAAAGGCCAATGCAATTCTAGGTTGCATCAATAGGAGTATAGAGTGGAGACTGAGGAAAGTAAAAGTAGCATTCGATTCTTCTTTGGTCAGTTCTCACCTAGAATCCTTTGTCTAGTTCTGGGTACCATGATTCAAGAAAGATGTTGAAAGATTGGTACCATTTCTTAGTGGGAAGGTAACAGTGTTTGGCACAGTCATGCTGGCTACATGACCACTGGAGTAATCCATGGACAACACTGGCTCTTCGGTTTAGAAATGAAGATGAGCACCGTCCCCTACAGTCGGTTACGTCTAGACATTCATGTCAAGGGACTAGCTTTATCTTTACCTTTAAATCATTTAAATATTGTGTATAGTTTAATTCTATTTTAATGTTGACCTTGTATGTTTTCGCTGTATTGGTTTTCAACTGTAAACCACCTTATGTCCTTACTTTAGGGGAAAGGTGTGATATAAATAGAGATAACAACTGCAGCTACTAGTACTCCCTCTCCCACAACAAGTACAACTTCAACAACAACCCCAACAACTGACCACCTTGGGTGGCTATCAGTTTGCATTACAATTTATGTTTTTTTACTTTTGTTTAGCAAATTCGGAAAAGTCAGCTCCTTTGCATAGCCATCAGTGTGCATGAGTGGCTTGTGGGAAGCTGGGGGTTAGTGTGCATAGGCATTTTAGAAAGCCACAATGTGCTATCTAGCAATGCTACTGAATATCACCTGAGGCCAAATTCAAGGCAAATTGGAAAGGCATAAGAGGCTGAATAGACATTAAACAAATTTTGATATGATCAGCAAAAATTTCTCAAGAAAGTTTTGCAGAGCTCTTAAGTTGCTGACATATTTTGCCTAAAGCGAGATTGGACATGAATTTAGTGGCTGTTGCTCTTATCCATAGGAATTGCAACAGAAAGTGAAAGAATGTTAATAAGCATAAACACTTATAATCCAATTCTAGGTATATTGACTAAGAAATAAGTGTCATTAATTTCAGTGAAGCTGAATCCCTAGTAAATGAAGCCTTAATCCCCTTTATCCGCAGTCCAATTTATTTATCAAATAAATCCTAGGAATGTGTAATATGGTGTCCATGTTCATATGTAACAACAAACTGTACTCAGGTCGTGCTTCTAGGTCCTGACATACTGCGAATCAGTAACTTGAACAAGCCATAATTTTTTACCTTCATATATACTAGCCAACCATGCTTTGTACCTAACAAGGGAAAACACTTCACCCCCCTCATACAGAAATGGAGTGCTTAAGCCATTTTGCACCCATATTAATAAATCACAGTTTCTTGTTATGTCTGATCTATGTCTTTTTCATCCTTTGTCACTTTTGGTTTTCCCAGAGTGCTGCCACACTGGAAAAATAAAGCACTTTGACACTATCTTAACTACCACAGCTCAATGTTCTTGAATTTTTGGATCTGCACCAGAGCTCTCTGACAGGGAAGTCTAAATATTTCACAAAACTGCAAATCCCAGAGTCCCATAGCATTAAATCATGGCAGTTAAAGTGGCATTGAACGGCTTTATTTTGCAGTGTAGACACACCATCATGCCTTCACCAACAGTTCATAACTCTTGTCACATCCTCCCTCATTCAAGATAAAAATGCAGATTATAACCTCCTATATTTATTCATTTATATTTTATTTATATTTAATTGTGTTGGTTCTTTCACACACTGATGTTGCACCATAGATGATAAGTGATAGGTTCAGAAAAGTATATAAGAGACTAGGTGACTGACATTTTTCCAATGTGGAGAAGTGCTTGCAAGAATAGATTGCCATTTGTACAAGCAATTATAACTAGAGATGGACTGTTTTTGTTCTCTCTCTCGTTCAGTTAATATATATATATATATATATATATATATATATAGAATGTACATTTTTCAAAATGCAAATATTGTGACAGTTTTACAGAGAGAAAAAGAAACTTAAGAAATTCTTATCTTCACCAAATTCAATATGCAGAGTTTTTATCATTTTTGTTATATTGTGATATTGTGAATTGTACTGTGATTTTAATGTATATTTGCTGTTTATCGTGTTTTATCCTGTAACTGATATTGTTGTAACCCGCCTTGATCTACAGAAAGACGGGCTATAAATAAATATTTTATTATTATTTATTATCAGCATTAAGAGCCAGTGTTTGGGTGTTGGATTATGACTCTAGAAACCAGGGTTTGAATCCTCAGTCAGCCATGGTGACCTAGGGCAAGTCACATTCTCTCAGCCTCAGAAGGAGGCCAAAACAAACCTCTGCTGTTTCACCATTAGTCAAGAACAATTCGAAGGCAAACAACAACAACAACTATCAGCATTTCATCATACAAGGTAACTCATAAGCAAAAAGAGCCTGCCAGAAGTAAAAGAAGTGGCACTCCTAATTCAGCACCAACTACATTATTGAATGCACAAGGATTCAAAACCAGAGTTTTAAGAGCAAAGCATTCTCTTCCTTCTGCCTAGATGGGCCAATCTCTCAACTTCTTTTACTTCCACTATAAAAGTATCCAATTCTTTCTCTCCCATTTGTATACTAGCGCATGTATACACACTGGTTAGAAAAGTGTTTAGTTTAAGCCATTGAATAAATCTACACCAGTTTCAGAGTTAGACTCATTGAGACCACCCTTTCCTCACTGAGACCTTTATTTATTCCTGTTGTCACATCTTCCAGGGGAAGGGTTGTCCACCTCTTGGCCATGGACGATGGGTTTTGTTCACAGTGATGGGGATCAGGCAATCCTATAACTCCATCCTTTGGACTATTTCTTCTTGTTCTCAACCTTTATAGCTCACAGAGCTGTGTGTTCTTTGGGAAATCCTGCCATCTAGTGACTGAAGATGGCAGCAGAGTCTTCAAATAGGCATTTTAAAATCAATTACACATGCAAATCCAGATGCACACCCTGGATACGTTTCAGGTATCCACATTTCATGTTGGAAGCTATGGCTGTAACAGACAGATAGAAAAAGAAATAAACCTCTTTTATGAATACAGATTGGTGGATTTGGGTAAATTCTCATCCATATCACAATGAAACCCTGGAGCCCTGCTCTGTTTGTTCTCAGATTTAGCAGGTTTATGTCAGAACTGAGTGTTTGTGTTACAGAAGGGGGATTTAAGATACTTTATCTGTAAGAAAACGAAAAGTCCTCTTTACACATCAGCTGCGTCCAGAGCTCAGTGTCTAATGTCTGTTTAATGATCACCCCCTTCTGCTTGGCCAGCTCCCTCTCCAGGACTCTCCCCCTGCTTTCATCTTTTCCATCTCTCACTTTTCTCCCCTCATCTCCATTCTGCACACCCTCAAGTGTGATCATCTAAGTGCAAGGCACCAACCTCCCCTGTGAGCTGACATTATCCTGCCTGAAAGAGAAATCAAGCATATGAAAAAAAGAATGATTTATGAGGCATCAGTTGCTCAAGCAGGACATTCTCAGCATATTCCAAAATAATTTAACATCATCTATTCCTCCTGCAGTGAACATTTGTTAAGAGAAAGAAAATAATTTTTTATTTAAAAAATGTTACTGGTACTCAGTGGATGCAGCCTGAAGTTCAGATGCTTGTTAGGTCAACATTCCCCTCTTTATTGTACATTTGGGCTTTGATGTCTGCATTGGATCCAGGGTGGTTTATTCCAACAGGGAAAAAACTTCCTAGCACATGATCTCTATATAAATTGCCTTTTCTTCCCAATGATTTTGTTGAGGAATAGACAGTAGAGGTGTGGAAGCACAGATGATTCACCTGAACAGGGCTGGGAATCTGGGAAGTCCCCATGTCTCAGCAGAAGGGATTGACTGTGATTGTTCTCCTTTTTGTTTGGTTCCCATTTCCATGCAAACTTAAATTTGTATTTCCTGACCATGACATAGAATTGGTTCTCAACCTTCCTAATGCCGCGACCCTTTAGTACAGTTCCTCATGTTGTGGTGACCCCCAGCCATAAAATTATTTTCATTGATACATGCAAATATGTGTTCCAATTGTCTTAGGATGTGCAGCATCCCAAAAGGAGGGGTCTTAGGTGACCCCTGTGAAAGGATTGTTTGACCCCCAAAGGGGTTCTGACCCACAGGCTGGGAATCACTGACATAGAATGTAGGTTCATAGTATCATAGTTGGAAGAGACCACCAGGGCCATCCAGTCCAATGTCCTGCCATGTAGGAATACACAATCAAAGCACTCCTGAGAGATGCCTATCCAGCCTATGTTTAAAAACCTACAAAGCAGGAGACTCCACCACACTCTGGGGCAGCTTACTCCACTGTTGAACAGCTCTTACCTTCAGGAATAGCTTCCTAATGTTGAGGTGGAACCTCTTTTCCTGTAATTTACATCTATTGCTCTGTGTCCTTGACTTTGGAGCAACAGAAAACAAGCTTGCTACATCCTTAATATGACATCCTTTCATATATTTGATCATGGCAATCATGTCACCATTTAACCATTTCTTCTCCAGTCTAAACATACTCAGATCCCTAAAGCACTGCTCATAGGGCATGGTTTCCAGGTAAAGGTAAAGGTATTCCACTTTGAAAAGGTTGTCAAGTTGTGTCTGACTGTAGTGGATGGTGCTCATATCCATTACATCAGGGGTAGGCAACCTGCGGCCCGCGGGCCGGATGTGGCCCGGCAAGGCCTTGGGACTGGCCCCAGCCCAATCCTGCCGCTGATTGCCGCCGGGGCCTTTGGGGGGCAATTGTCTATAGAAGCCTTAGAAACATGCATTTATATTAACATTTTTTAAAAAATCAGCAAATTTTTTCGCGTGTCCTCCATTTTTTTTAAAAAAGTGTCTTCCATTTGAAAATTTTGTCCTACATTTGTCCTGGTTTATTTATATATTTAAATTTTTTAAAAAAATTATTTAATTATTTATTTTTTGGCTTCGGCCCCCCAGTTGTCTGAGGGACAGCAACCCAGCCCCCGGCTCAAAAAGGTTGCCTACTCCTGCATTACATTATCAAAGACTACTCTGAGAGAATGGGACCAGCATGACTGCACAGAATGCTGTTTACCATCCCACCGAAGTGGTAACTTTTTATCTACTTGCATTAGCATGCTTTTGAACTGCTAGGTCAGCAGAAGCTGGGAGTAGTGATGGTTTCCAGACCTTCATCATTTTGATCACCCTCCTCTGGAAACATTCCAGCTCGCCAATATGCCTCTTGAACTGTAGAATACTGGGCGTGGTATTCCAGGTGATGTCTGACCAAAGTAGAATAGAATATACTAACATTGCTATTGAAATCCAGTGGTTAGACCATGGAAGACCTTTTGCTCTTTCATTATTTTATTATCCTTGCCCCCTTAGCTGCAGCCCATTGATTCCTTACTCTCTTCCTAAACTAGAAATGTTCACTAAAGCATTATAGGAAGCTGTTTCCTGAATGTTGCCATTGTATCCCATAATTCTGCCCAATTCTTGCAGGGGGAAAAGGTCCCCGTTCCTCAGCATATGAATCTACATGCCTACTCATCATTGCCTTTTAATATCCCTCATCTCTTTCAGTCAAAGGCATCTCATGCTTTGCTCATCTTCATAGGTTGTTCTCTGTGCTAATAGCCCCTCTATAAATAAGCTTCAGGAACATGGATAGAGAACAATCGTAAAAGGCGAGAGCATAAATTAAAGTTGATGTTGTAATAAACCAGACAAGCCCTTCATTGAGGGGATTTTATGTTTCTCCTTGTGTCGGCAGCTTTGTAAGAGAAAATGACTGCTTCCTTTTGCTCTTTTCCCCCCTCTTCAAAAATATATTTTGATTTTAATTAGGATAGTTCCTCTCTGCCTGCCATCTCCCAGCTTCCTCGCTGCATTTACCAGTAGACGAAATCAGGCTAGACAGAAGTTCCTGGAAGCTCTCTCCATCTCCCCTTAGTTTCCCCGCAAAGTACTTAAAGACGACACTGCAAATTAACTGGCCTATGTGCGGCTTTGGTTCCCCAAGTTTAACATAATTGAAAAGCATTTGAAAATTATTACAGGTCTAGGATCTGCTTTATGCTTTGGAGCCTGCGTCTGCCTTCAGTTCGTTTCAGGCATTCCTCGTCTCTGTGGTACAGAAAAGGGGAAAAGAAAATAGTTTCAAAGTTTAGTGCAAAGGGAACTGAGCATGAGGAAAATCCATTCCATCCTCTGCAATGGAGAATGATGGGGGAAGGTGTAGTAAGGAATTGCAATAACAATTTATGTTGCTGTTGCGTGCCTTCAAGTCATTTCCAACTTATGGCAACACTAAGATGACACTATCACAAGGTTTTCTGGGACAGAGAGTGTGTAACTTACCCAAAGTTACCCAGTGGTTTTCCCTAGCCAAGCAGGGAATCAAACCCTGATCTCCAGGTCAAACCACTACACCACACTGGCTCTCAGTTCCTGGAGATAACATTTCCCAGAATGATGGTGTTATTATTTATTTATTTTATTTTATTGCCTCTTTCTATTGCCTCTTTCTCTCCCAGCAAAGGGCCCAAGGCAGCTTACAATATGAATTTTAAAAGAGCATGGCTAAAAGAAAGCAAATGTGATTGAATGGGTTGAATGTTAGATGAAGATTCTGGAAGACCAGGGTTCAAATCCCTGATTAGCCATGGAAATCCAGGAGGTGACGTTGGGAGAGTCAAACAGTTTCAGCCTCAGAAGATGGCAATGGTAAACCCCTTCTGATGAAATTGCCAAGAAAACCCTATGATAGGTTTGCCTTAATGTTGCCGTAAGTCAGAAACTACTTGAAGGCACACAACAACAACAAACTTGACAGTAAGAGCTGTTCAGCAATGAGACAGACTGTCTTGGAGTGTGATGGACTCCTCATGCCTGGAGGTCTTTAAACAAAGGTTGAACAGGCATATTTCAGGAGTGCTGCATTTGTATGCTCCTGCACAGCATTGGGTTGCACTGGATGGCCCTTGTGGCCCCTTTCAATTCTATTGTTCTGTGATTCTGCGATTTCAAAGAAATGAATTTAAGGATGTACCCCACAATATAACGAAGAGTAGATATCATGAAAAAGATGTATTCAGAGTTTTGTGGCTGTGCCAGTGATACAGATCAGCCCAGCTAGATAATGTGACATTTTGTTGTTGATTCTGCTTTTTTAAAAAAGATATGTTTATCTACTTTGTGTCTTCCTTATCTATCTCATTTATCTACTTTGATGTCTTCCTGTGCCATAGCACAGTAATACATGGCTGCACAATCCATTTTGGTCCAGAAGAGGACACCGGTGAGTGCACAGATCCCTGAAACAAATGACTGGAATTATATATAACCTAGCACTATACCTGGAGTAAAGCAATCTATTTAGAATTTTATAACATCAATAGACATGCATTTCAAAATTTAGAAATTAATCCTTTGCTATTCTTTAACCTTAATGATGTCTTCAGATAAGAGGGAAGCTAGCCAGCATGGTGCAGTGGTTTGAGTGTTGGACTATGATTCTATGAATTTGAATCCCTGCTTGTAAACTGATTGGGTGACCTTGGGCAAGTCACACTCTCCCAGTCTAAAAAAAGAGACTAGAACAAACCCCCTCTGATCAAACATTGTCACGAAAACTCTGTGAAAGGTTCTGCTTAGGGTCACCTTAAGACGTAAATGGCTAGAAAGCACACAACAACAACAGCTCCCTGTTTAGCTATGGGGGATATAGATCAGTCGCCTTCCCTCATATTGAGAAAGTTGCAGAACTCCATAGGTGAGCACCATCACTGTGAATGACCATCAAACTCCCCTGGTTTGTTTGTTCAGTGGAATGATTTGTGTATATATCCTTCTTTTCCTCCAAGGACTCAAGGTGGAGGTCATGATGACTCTTCTCCACCCTATTATATCTTCTGAACATCCCTGTGAGGTAGGTCAGATTGAAATACAGTGGTAGTCACAAAGTCACCTAATGAGTTACATGGCTCAGTGGGGACTTTAACTTGGATCTACCAAGTAGCAGGCCAGTACTTAAGCACTATTTGATTGTCAGTTAACATTGTGCAAAGACTCGTTTCATTTTGTCTGGATCTTCCACCTCCTTTTATCTTCTGATTCAGTTTAATCAAATGATTTTTAGTTAGCCTGTTGTGATAAAGTTATACAGTTCACCCATGCCATATGTGGGCACACTGTACATGGCTTTCAGCTTACAATGAAGCTTCATGGCAAAACAATGAATGGCATGTGTACTTGCCACACCACGAGCATGAGCCCCATTATATTCAATAGGGCTCAAGCATACACATTTTTTGCCTTACGCGGGGGGGTGGGTCTGGAATGGATCCCCCACGTAAGGTAAGGGTCTACTGTAGTATTCTGAGAAGACAATGTGGTATAGTGGTTTCAGCACAGGACTATGACTCTGGAGACCAGGGACTGAATCCCCATTATGCTATAGAAACCCACTAGATGACCTTGGAAAAGTCACACTTTCTCGGACTCAGAGGAAGCCAAAGGCAAACACACTCTGAACAAAGAAAAACCCCATGACAGGTTCACCTTAGGATCATCATTAGCTAGAAAAGATTTGAAGGCTAACAAGAACAGCAACAACAATTGTGAGAGAGCTTTCTATCCACTTTCACAACATACACATTTCTATAGATGTATTTTACACCTCCTTTCTTATCCTTTTTCTTAAAAAACACACATACAGTGTAACTTTTCCTCACAGTAATAGTGCTCCAGCCCTTGACTAATGTATGGTAGACACTTAAGCTTGTTTAAGAACAAAGCATAATGGACATGGCCAAAAGATCCTGGGGCAGAGAGTTCTTCTAATACAATGAGAATTCATGGCCAGAGATCCCTACCTATGTTACATAAGTACAGTGGATCCTTCCCAACTCAGTGGTTCAGTTTTGGGGACCTGCAGATGGTAAAAAACATGGTTATGCCCCATATTCTTCACAGATGGCCCACTGTACAGATGTCAGGCTGCCTTGGTGGAAAATTATGAGTATTAAACAGTTTTCACACTGATAAATCTGCATAGTGTAGACATGACTTCTGAGACATCTGCTCCATTACACCTCTAGCTGGTTGGTTAGCAAAATAAAGGGCCTGTACAGACAGGCCAAAATAATGCTGCTTCAAGTCACTTTGGACAGGTATGCTGTTTAAATGATGCATGCATCATAAGAGGCCAGAAGCCACACCAAAGCCACACTCCAGTCCTAAGGACTGGACCACAGCTTTGGCACAGCTTCTGGCTTCTTATGGGGCATGCATCATTTAAACAGCATATCTCCAAAGTGACCAGAAGCATCTTTATTTTGGCCTGTCTGTATGGGCCCAAAGAATGTAAAAGATGTGACTTTCAGTGTTACAGCTGTCTCTGGAATGACTATTCCTGTAACACCAACCATTATCAGCAATTAAAAGAAAGGATGCAGAAGTCTTCATCTCCTGCTGAAGACTGTACTTAATTATTTTGCAAACTCCATTCTCCCCCTTGCTCCTGGTCATCTGAAACTGAGCTTATTGTTGCCATTTCATCTCTGTAACCCCCAGTTTCTCCCCCTTCCTCCCACACTTTATCAGGTTGTTTTCTGCTCCATTTCCTCCCCGAAGTCCATGGAACGCCTAAGAGATCTCCGGCATCTTTGCTGTCGTCTTGGCTATAATAAAATATGACCGCAACAGAGAGGCACAGAACTCAGCGCTCCCCTCGGGGACTATTTCCCCACATCACCTGTCGGCTTGAGAGTCCACACGTCCTTGGAAAAATATGTATTTCAGGCCGCCGGGATGCTAATTTGCAAGGCCCATTACTCAAACGAAACATTAAAATGGCTGCCCACAAGCAAGATCCTTTATCCTTGCCTCCCAATCTGACTGAACTCCTCTTCCCAGGTATAGGTTTCCTGTCAAGTTTAGGAACCAAAAGCAAAGATTTATTGATAGATGCCTTGACTCCAACTTGCATTTTAATTATGGTGCCATCTGAATGTGCTGGGAATAAACGCGCCACCTGTTTATTATCCTTACCCCGTCTCGCTAGATAAAATCATGAGGAAAGATGCTGATACAGTTTTTAATAGAGCCTCTCCTTGTCACTTGCTTTCTACTGTGCTTCCTTCCTTTTCAGGGTCCACTGCTTTCTGTACTACCATCATTACCTAGAAGTATTTCCTTTTCTTTAGGAGCTCAGGCAAGGAGACAAAAGATCTATAGATGTGGCTTCTTCACCACATTTCACAGGAGAGTAATCATGTACCTCTTGAAGATTTCCTGCTTTGGTGTTGTTAAAGATAAGCATGCTCAAAACTTGGGAATTTTACCTTTTTGGGACTCTTAACTCTTAGAATCATGGAAATGGAAGGGATTGCAAAGATCATCCAGTCCAACCTATTGCCGTGCAGAAATACACAGCAAATACACTCCCAAAAGATAGTCATCCATCTTCTGTTTAAACATTTCCAATGAAGGAGAGCCCACTCCCATCTGAGACATTCTATTCCACCACTGAACAGCTCTTATAGTCAAGAGGTTTCCCCCTCTGTTCCAATAGAATCTCTTTTTTTGTCATTTGAATTCATTGGTCTGTATTCTAGTCTCTGGAGCAGCAGAAACAAACCTACTCCCTTTTCTGCATAGAATTCCTTCAGGTATTTAATAATAATTAATTAATAATAATAATTTGTTTTATTTATATACCGCTATTCCAAAGATCATAGCGGTGAACAGCAAGTAAGCTAATTAGCAAGTAAGCTAATTTGCCCCCAACAGTCTGGGTACTCATTTTAGCGACCTCGGAAGGATGCAAGCCTGAGTCGAGCTTGGGCCCTTTTGCTGGTCTTGAACTCGCAACCTTGTGGTTTTGAGTGAATGGCTGCAGTACAGGCATTTAACCACTGCGCCACCACAACTCAATCTTCTCTTCTCCAAGCTAAACATATCCATCTTCTTAAGCCACTCTTCATAGGGCTTAGTTTTCAGACATTTTACTATCTTGGGGGTAGACTTCAGAGCCATAGCCATTCTGGTCTGGAATATCAGTATATAAAGGGTTCTCATAGCACATTTCACGCTAATTGTTCAAAAGAAGTTGTAGCATAAACTTTCATAGACTTGGTCTACTTTCTCAGCTCCTTCCTTACTGTCCTCCTGTCAGCAAGTGAAAAGCTTTTAGAAACTGATTGCCAGAACTTTTAATAGGTTGCTGTTTTGGTATCTTAATGGATACTAATGTTTTTATTGGTTTTGTACGGATCATTTAATTGCATTTCAATAGTAACTTCTTTGGATGCTTTTTATTTATGACATTGTATACATTTTAACTGAGAGTATTTTACATTTCGTAAACCACATTGAGCCCTACTATTGGGAAAATGGTGGGGTAGAAATGAATTGACAGTAGCAACAACCAGCAACATAATCGCCATCCTCTAAATTAAGCTAGGCAGAGAACTTTTATGGCTGAATGAGACTTGAAATTGGAGCCCTTTCACTTTATACAATTACAACACTATGAATTCCACTTTAACTGCCATGGCTGCATCCAATGGAATTCTGGGATTTGCAGTTTAGGGGAAAGTGTTTTGAATTCTCACCCAGTGAGCTCTAGTGCTTCACCGAACTACTAAACCCTGTATTGCATAGGATGCAGTCATGGGAGTTGAAGTGGAATCATAGTGCTAAACTTTTGTAGTGTGAAAGGGCCTCTGGTATCCTTTGAGCCCCCATGAAACACACTACTGTTGACCAAGTGGAATTATCAGTGGCAGTGGGATATTTGGTGGGGCTCACATGCCCTGACAGTTTTGATGTGTGTTGATGCTTTGCCTTGGAGCACCTGATCAGTATAGGCTGCCACCTACACCCCCCCCCCCCCCATATGGAAATGCTACAGTAGCCACCTGCCATTTCTGAGCAAGCAGGATTTGGGGGCTTTGCCAATGGACCAGGACTCCAGTTAGTACCTGGAAGTGAACAGGTTCCCCTCAGCTCTGGCTCATTACAGTATTAGCAAAAGTAAATCTGCTCTTGAGTGCAAGAGGAAGGGCAAAGTTGGCAACTCTTGTGGTGCTTCTGTTGAGTGGAGATGGAGAAAATGGTCACCTGTGTTAACTGGAGCTTAGTCAATGCTGGGAGGAAATCATTCACTGAAGGCAGCCTGGCTTGATAGATCCAACTAAAGAAAGGTTCTTGCTAGCTCATTCCAGACTGTGAAACTCTATTCAAAGGGAGGCTAAGCTCATCTCCCTGCTGTTGTCCTTCCTGTTGCACTCAATGGGTGTAGACACATTGACATGTTAAAGCAGTTTGACACCACTTTAACTGACTCTATTGACTCTATCCTACAGAATCCTGGGAATTATGTTTTGGTGAGGCACCAGAGCTCTCTGACAGAACAGGCTGAAAACCTCACCAAACTACAAATTCAAGGATTCTGTAGGATAGAGAAGTTAAATTGGTGTCAAATTGCTTAAACTCTGCAGTACGACTACACCCAATGGTGCTTTTATTCAGGCAGGCTTTTTGCAACAAACCCTTGCTGAGAAAGGAGAGCTGCTGTACTGATGTGCTTTTAAAACTGCTTGTAATTAAGTTGTGTTTTTTTGTAATGTAATTGTGTAATTGTGTTTTTAAATTATAGCTGATTGGGGGGGGGATTTATAAAAAAAAATACAAAGCAGGTTTGTGCGTTCCAGTGTGAGGGAAAAGATGGGGGATAAATGAAGTAAGTTATAAAGCATTGAACCAGGCTTGATGTTTACAGCTACTACTGTAGACTGTTTTGAAAGCAATTTGACTAATCAAGGGGAACAAGTTCATCAGTGGCTACTGGTCATGATAATAGAGCCCACTAGTCAAGTGCACTCTACCTCTGCAATCCAGTTCTTTGGGGAAGACTGGCTGTTCTTCAGCCCAGCAGGTGGGTTTTTCGGAAGCTTTTGGTTGGCCAGTGTGAGCAGTACGATATTGGATGAGATGGACCTTGGGGTTGCCAATGGGGTACCTGTAGGACTCTAAGACCCTCCCTCCTATCATCCCTGATCCATTGGCCATGCTGGATGTGGCTGTTAACAACATCTGGCATGCTGTAAAACAAGTCATGTGCTTGTTTCAGTCTCATCCACCCAGGCTCTACTTATGTTCCTATCCACGCTCTGGCCCAGCTCAATAAATTTCAGCACTGATATGATGACACAAGGCTAGCCATGAATCAGCCTGTTGGATCGCCTTGTCTCTTTGTTGGTGCTGCTAAGACAGGGTTCTTAGAAAAGATGAAGGCAAGTAAGAGAACAGAAAGAAGAGTGAGAATGAAAACACAGGTTTTTTTTTAAAAAAAGAATCTGCTGTGAAAGGATAGTAGGGAGAGCGAAACTCCATGGAAGTGATGGTGTAGAGCCGATCTGAACTTTTGTTGAAATGTTACGCACTGTCAGGGGCCGATGAGTATCTCATTCAGTGATAATAAATAGCAGATGTGGTAAGAGCTGATTTGGCTGAGTGAGGATTCATGGGCTGTGCGCTATTTTCGCCACTGTGTCTCCCAGCCGACAGGCCTCCTGGTTTTTGCTTCACATCAAATCTAGGAAGAACCACGAGGTGCCCGAGTTGAAATTGCTTTTCGGCGGTCCAGATTTCATGCTGTGAGGGAAGGGGCAGCTCGGAGATGAATTGGAAAGCCACGCTTGTCAGGAATGAAATGTGATGAGCTTCAGAAATGTGCGTCTGTGTTTTTTATTGCCACGCCAGAGCCAACATTGGCTCTTCCCCCCATTTCATATATATATATATATATATATATATATATATATATATATATATATAATGCAGTGTTCTTGTGAAGGAGAAGGTTTGACCTGACACATTCTTTCTGGTAGGAGTGATACATATTTATGCAGCCAGGGTGAGTGAAAGAAGATAGTAACCCTGATGGTGTGTGAGACACTGTCTCAGCAAAAATGAGAGATTTGTTCTTGTTATAAACAAAGTGTGGAAAGCAATCTCTTTCTGGCTGTTTTGCTAACTTTATTAAGGCGTGAACCTTGCATTCTGAGGGAGATGATAAAACATCCTCAATGTCATTTTTTTAAAGAAAAAATAATAATAATCATAGAACTACAACTTTTCCGACAGGAGAAAGAGTGTAGTCTAGGGGAGAAAACACAGTGCTTGCTCCTATAGGTCTCGATCCAGTTCTCATTGTGTGACAGGAGTAGACAGCTAGTGGCCCCAGAAGGGGATATAGAAGCTCATTCTGCATGAGATGACTGATCTAATTGGTTCAGTAGATCCCAGATGTGTTTATTTATTAACAGTGCCTATATTATTAAATACCAACACCAGAAATATCTATGTCACATATGTATGTATGTATGTATGAATGTATGATGATGAATGTTGGACAACGAAAAAAGCTAACAGGAAGGGAAGCAGCTAATTTGTAATGTGGTGCTGGAGGAGACATCTATGAATACCATGGACGATGGGCTATATTGCAAACTGCATTGCAAACCCACTGACCATTGCATACATTTACATGACTCCAGTTTCCAAATCCATATTCACAACCAAGAGCCAAACTCATGGAATTAAAGCAAGCATTACTCACAGTATCCAGCATAAGATTTAAAAACAACAAGAAGACAAAGGGAAGACATCTGCCCAGGACTAATCTATTACAGAACAGACTAAAGGCAGAAAATATCAGAACCCTACTAGTGGTCACATATAGCTCCCAACTAGGACCACTCAGATGTATACCAATGAATCTATTCTGTATAATAATATTACCCTCTCAAGGGCTCTTGGTGGCAGTCCTTTACTTGCCTACAGACAACTTCCCAATCTTAAAAATTACATTACCTAAAGGAGGATGCAAAACATAAATGAGGAAAAGGGTACAAGACCTTGCCCCAAACAACCCAGATGTCAACTCTGCCCACACATCTCCTTGGGAAATGTCATCACTTTACATTGGGCAAACAGGCCAGTCTCTGTGCCAGAGGGTACATCAACGTATATCAGACATTAGAAATGGGAATACACACAGTTGCAGAACACTTCGATCTTGCTGGATATTCCACATCAGACCTCAGAACAGCAGTCCTTGAACAAAACAAATGAAGAAACAAAATATAAAGGAATATTGGGAAGATAAATAGCAGAATTGGAATATATCCATAAATTCCACTCCATCATTAGTGAGTTGAACATGGACAATAGTTTCCTGGCACACTATGCATATTATAGCACTAGTTAACACCCCAGCTTCATAACCAGTGTCCACATCTCCTTTCTGGTTCTCAGCCAGCATTACACTACCTTCCAATAATTCCCTCCATCATTCATATTGTTATCTACTCATCTTAGCTTTAGGCAATATCTTTTCTCCTGCCTTTGTTCCCCACAAAACATGATTTAAACTGAACTTGACATGTCATCATCATACCCACAGATTTTGCATTTCTCTTGCTGTTCACACATGCAACCTGATTATTCTTTGCTGCAGACATATGTTCCTGGTCACTTCACTCCAAGCATCTGATGAAGCAGAGGCACTCTGCTGAAGTTTATGCTACCAACTTCTTTCTCTCAGTCTCAAAGGTACTACAGGATCCCTTTGCTTACTATGCCGCACTAACACAGCTATGTATTTGAATTCTACCCACCCATCCTCTGCTCTGAGTACATCTGAACTAATTCCATTGTATTGTGCTTTGGGCTGATTCAGGGTGGCAGAACGTCTTGCACACTGATGACAAACTCAAGTGGCCCTTGGGCACTGTAGTCGTCAAGGGCTGAACAGCTGTTTCAATCCTGCCTCACATCTCACAGATCAGTAAATATGATGCACAGATTTTAAATGCTTTAACAAGGCAAACTTTGAGCATGTTTGCTGTCACAACAAAAATATTTGTAGCACTTACTTCTGACTAAGACCAGATTGTGGATGAGGGCAGTTGGGTCATTTCATACACTCTGCAGAAGCAAAGGCAGATTTTTCACAAACTGGCCATGAGGGAGATAGAGCCAATGCCAATTCCCTTGTTGGGAATGATAATGCATGCCCATTGTGTGTGTGTGGTGTTTGTGTGTGTGTGTGTGTGTGTTGTTGTATATATATATATATGAGAAGTATCAGGTTGGCATCCTAACCTTGGTTGCTCTGCTATGAATAGCACATAATTAGCATGGCACTGCTAACCAAGTACATTTCTGTTTTGAGGGCAGGAATTTTTTTTTTCACAAAATAAGAATATGCCTTCTCAAATCAACTATATATATTATATATATAATCTATATATATTTAAAAATCTTCTTTTCTGTTCAACCAATCATATTTTTCCACAATACTGAGCACTTGTGTAAGGTTCTTACATTTATTAATGGACATAAAGTGCTTTTTATATCCTCAGACAGAAGTGCCAAGTGATATTACGACATTACCGTAGCTCGGTTGACTTCTCTTTCTTTCTCAAATCCCTTTTACCTGTGGAAACAGCTATCTGACCATATTTTATCGTCTGAATATTTCAATTCAATTAGATTTTTTTTAATAAAAAAGCATACAGCGAGGTTCAAAATGATCACTATATCACTCCAACTTTCTTCCATTCCCAGAAGGTTAATTGAAAGGCGGCCATCTTGGTGACGTTTAGACAAATGAGGATAATTATGTGTTCTCTGGCTCTTTGAGAGGTTAATTGCTTAGATGTACGAAGTCTTGAAGAACAAAGAAAGAATAAATCAGAAGCAGGACTATGATCTGATAATGTAATTTGGTATATTCATGTACAACTCAAACAAATAAACCTCCTAATTAGATGAACTTGTTCATTTGCATGGACACACATCTAGGTGGCCCATTGCTACATGCCCCGAAAATTCATAGATTTGATTTACAAGTTGAATGAACAATTCCTGCAGTACATTATGGAGAGATAAGTACCAATTTCAGGTGGAGGTGGGGTATAACAGCTTTTTTTCAAAAAAGGCTTACAAAGAATGGGATTGGCAAATCCACCCCACAGATCTTCTCAACATATCTTAACTTATGCCCTGAGCTTTGCAAAGTTACTAGAACTGACCTGGAATTCCTGAGCAAACATTTTTTCCCAAAAAATATTGAGAATATTTCTGAGTTTTGCACAAAGACATGTTGTGTGAACTGAAATCTTTGAACAAGAAATGAAAAGGGCTAGTTTTTTCAGTCTTGTATAAAAGCTGAGAAATCTTTGGGGCTCTGTCAGTTTCTCAAGAGGACGTCTTCTCTACTACCAACACTGGTCAGAATTCATTGTTTTCTCAATGGTTACCCATAAAACGGCAGTACATCTTGCCTTCTAAATTCTCTCTGTCCTGTGGGAAATCCTCCAGTTCATTTTGGCATTGCCACAGAAGGCTACAGCAGGAAGTTGGGGAGAGGAAAGGAGAAAGTTCTGCTAGCAATGGCTAACAAAACCACATGGCTAGATCTTGGTTATGATTGCTGCTGTTCCCCTTTGCCATTTGGAAGGCAATAGCAATACTTTTGTATACTGCTTATCAGTGAACTAGCACTCCCTAAGCAGTTTATAATGTGTAAACCAGTTGCCACCAACAAGTTGGATACTCATTTTACCAACCTATGAGGGATGGAAGGCTGAGTGGACCCAGAGCCCTGCTTGGGATCAAACTCACAACCTTGTGGCTGCAGTACTGACATTTAACCACTCCTGGATACGTTTCTCTTCCTAGTGTATAGAGAGATCTTGTAGCACCTTTGAGACTATCTGAAAGAAAAAGTTGGCAGCATGAGCTTTCATAGACTTCTGTCTAGTTCTTCAGGTAACTACCTAATTGGTCACAGAATTGGTTTATTAATGTATCATTTTATTTATTTATTGAAATGTATACTGCAACTTTCTCCCAGGATGGGAACCAAGGCTGTGGTTCACTACATCCCCCTGCATTCCTCTTCTTGGACCACTCTGATAGTCACAGCCTAGCCATCCCTTTTTAAACAGCTTCTTCATCCATTTTCCTCCTTATCCTGCTTTGTGGTTTAAACTAGCATTCTGCTCAAGATGTGTATAAAGAAGGTGATGGAAGTATCAGTGAAAGAATAAGACAGGTGGAACAGAGGCATAATCTTTTCCAACTCCTATTATTTCAGCTCTTCAGTTGGGACCTGTAGCCATTTTTTGTTTTCATTCCAAGAAAAAAAAATCTGCTGAGGTGGCCACTACAACTTTTACTGTGCCTTGTGAATGAAAACACAAAAAACCAAAAAACTTTAATTGCATAAAGAGAAATAAAATATGTGTGCTGAAATCTCGGCAAGTTAAGGGAGGTGCTACAGTGTCAAGCATTAAATTTCCTCTGGTGGGTTATTTTATTTTGCTTAATTGTTGGTGAAATTTTTGCAAATTGGCAATTATAATCTTGGGCTGATTGCTTACCCAGGTAATTTACAGATTTCTCATTTGGCAGGGATGCTTCATAACGCTTCCCATAAAATATGGTTTCATCATCCTACTGCAGAGTTCCCTTCTTCTTTATAGGTTATTGCCTCTGCCTGCGGGAAGCTTGGATGCTAATTCCATAGTTCTGTCTTCTTAAGAAAATTGAATTGAGTGCCTCTTTCCCCCTGTAGATCTGAATGACATGTTTAGCCCCATTTTGAGTGGATATAGGGGCTTTCTTTGATAGTCTCTTCCATAACCAAAATGGGAACTGCTAAGAACAGATTTTCTATCAATCTTTGCCTTCGCCTTTGATATCTAAAGCAGGGCACTACTTTCTACAGTATTATGGAGCACTTCATTTCCCCCCCTCCATATTACAACCCAAGGAAATTAATATTGTTGGGTACCATTTCATATCCAATTTTACTAAAGGCTATACACTGGCTGCCTGTTTGCTATAAGGTCAGATCCAGGGTTTAGGTACGGGATGCAAAGTCCTGGTACCTAAACAACTATGGACAGGGATACCTGAGATATAGACATAACTGGTTTTGTCCAGAGACCATCAGCTACCTAATTAAGATCAACCTGATGTCCATCATATATTCTGAACTACCCCTCCTTTAACCCCTTACCATGACATCTTTAGCATGCGCTAGGTTATTTGTAGGCCAAAACATCTCAGCGACACCAGCCCAGCTCCAAAAATCTGGAATGACCTGCCAGATGAGATCCTTTGGAGGCCTTTAAGAAGGATCTAATATGTCCTGTTATGCTTTTATCTATTGATAGTCATGTTTGATTTTATTGTTTTTGTTAGTTGTTACCCGCCTCGATCCAATACAGGGAGAGGCGGGATACAAATAGATATTATTATTATTATTATTATTATTATTATTATTATTATTATTATTATTATTACTGTATTATTATTATTATTATGTCATTGCACGCATCTTCACAGTAATTCTTTAGCAGTATAAACCATTACAGTGTAATGGAGCTTTAATTGCAATGACTGGTATGACGAAACTTTGGAATTCCTTTCTTTATATGATATTTAACCTCACTGGAGTTTTTGAAACTATACTGTTTAGAATCTGGTCATTCTCTGAACAGAAGATTGTTGCTAACCTTTTATACCTCAGAGGCCGCTTCTGGGGTAATTTAGTTTGACAATGTCTACATTGTCTGGTTGTGGCTCTCCAGAGGTTAATATAGAGGTCTCCCCCATCATTTGATGCTTTTATTGGAGCTATGAAAGAAGAGGCATGAGACCTTTGCAATTTTGCAACCAAGCCTCAGACTTTCACTTCTTTCCATGAGCTACAACATGGAAGATAGGCAAGATGTACAGATACTGTGTCATGTGAACTTGAACATCCTTCACCGAGCATCTCTTGTCCTCTATCAAACATATGCCTCATGACAAACAGAGCTCAAAAATGCTTCCGTTTAACCAGCTTTAATTAAAAACTCAAACTCTGCTCTGCGCAAACCTGTAAATCTTCCAGATGAGCGGGTGAAGGGGGAGAAGGAGAAGGTAAACATTTGCCTTCTGCCGTTTTGTCACCACATTGGCTGCATAGTATTTTATGTCCCTGAAGTCCCAATTGGAGATGACTATGGAGTGGTAGGGGATGGTACCATTGGGTAACAGAAATGCTCAGATTCTGTGAATGCAAAATATGATCTAACTATTCTATAATGTGAATTACAGTTGCTTACCTCCTTTTTCTGTTCAGTTGTTGTTCTTTCCTGTGTGGGTTAATACACTTTGTTCTTGCCCTAACTTACTGAAGTCTCCATGGAGAGGGGACCTCAGTCTGACTTTCATAGAGACAGCCTCGGTTTGCAATCCCTTTAGCTAGAACCTGCCTCCATCTCCAGTCTGCTCTACAAAACATGTTTTATGGACAATCCCAGATTATATGCCACAAACTATGTCTTATTGGAATACTAGCAGTGGGGAAATAGCAAACGCAGAAAATTATGATCTTCTTGCCTGGTATGGAGGTTTTACATCAGTGTCTGACCACTGCGGGGAAAGAGGATGCTGGTCTCTCCAGGCCTGTCCTCTACTCCAAGGTGCCTTGTATTATGTTTTTAAGAAAACATGTCAAATGCAAAAAAAAAAAAATAAAATAAAATAAAATAAAATAAAAAAAAATGAAATTCCAACTTTATTTCAGCGATTCAGATATCCAGGAAGGTCAAGTCATCCAAAGGGAGAGTTTGCTTTTTACAGGTTTTTACATGGATTTTTTGTTGCTTGTGTGGAAATATAAGGGGAAAAGGAATGTGCAAAGGGGAAAGTTCAAAGAGGAAAGGTGTGATTTGCAGTTTCAGAGCATTCTCTGTGGTACTAGAGGTAGATTCAGGACAGTTAATGCTCCCAACTACTCCAAAGTTTAAAGCTTAGGAAAAACTTCTATCTAAGCTTTCCACTTCTGCCTATCTGCCCAGACAATCTACTATTGCAGTTTAATTCTCCATGGCTGTTCTTGCATCATGTATTAAGATACAGAGAGTTTATCCAACTAGTCCAGCTGTTTGGGAGATAATTACAACAGAACCCAACCTGCTGTATAATAATCCTTCTGGGCAAGCCGCCAAGACCCTGAGACTTATTCCCTTGATGGCTGAAACTTCTCCATTTCATTTAAGAGTTAGAGAGATTGGAACTTGGGATCCTAGCATGAAATACATCTTTAGCAATAATTGGAGATGGGTAGGAATGGGACATTTGAGCTGAATTTATTAAGGGACAAATCATATGTTGCATATCAATGTGTTGTTTAAAATAGAGTTGTGCACCAAAGGACCTCTCAAAATCTTCTATATTGTTTCTGAACAGAAGAAAAAAAGCAAACTAGGGGGCAGGGTGAAAGGATTTCACTGAGATTGTATCCGCACTGCAGAAATAATCCATATTGACACCACTTTAACTGCCATTGCACCATGCTATGGAATTTGGGGAACCGTCTAACTAAAAGATTGTATGTACAGCGCTGTGTAAATTTACAGCACTATATAAATAAAGGTTAATAATAATAATAGTAATAATAATAATAACAACAACTGTATTTTGTTGTGGCACCAAAGCTCTGATAGAGAAGGCTAAATATCTCATGAAACTATAATTTCTAGAATTCCATAGCATCAATCCATGGCAGTTAAAGTGGTGCCAACATGGATCATTTCTGCAGTGCAGAGGCAGCCAGACTTCTCCCAGGATTGCAGAGCTCATTTTTCAACCTTCTTTGGCACATGTGTGTTTGTCGAAGTTTACCATTAGATGGCATACCCTGAAATCTCAGAAATTTTCTCTAAAGCTGTAACCACACTGTAGAAATAATGCAATTTGATACCACTTTAACTGCCATGACTTGATGCTATGGAATTCTGGGATTTGTAGCCTGTTGTGGCACCAGAGCTCTCTGACAGAGAAAGCTAAATATCTCACGAAACTACAGTTCCCAGAAATCATAGCATTGAACCATGGCAGTTAAAGTGGTTTCAAACTGGATTATTTCTCCAGTGCAGATGCAGCCAAAGTCTTTTTAAAGAGTCCTTACAGTGTAATCCAGTAAATTAGCCTTCCCTGATCCCAGACCTACCAGATGTGTTAGACCACAGTTCTCATCATCCACAGTAAATGTGACCAAACTGGATATTTAACCATTTCTTCATATGGTTATTTATTTCAATCTAAGTTTCCATTTGGATAAATGGAATTTGCTGCACAAAACAAAAACAAAACCTGTGGGCATGGGTCATAGGTTCTGCAGTGTATGATCTAGTTCGATCCATAGAGCATGCTTGTCATGACGTTAAAGTTTGTGGATTTGTGCATGACCCTAGCCTTCTCAGTTGCAAATAGTACTTCTGTTCAACTCCTCCATATTTCCAAGTACCTTTTTTGGTGCCTTTCCCCTAATGTCTTGCCCTGCCCCCCTTTTAAACCAGGTGGAATAATTGTGAGTATGATGTACCAATTTGTAGTTTCCACCTACAGCTTTTTCTGCTAAACTAGGAAGGAAGAAGACACATTCTAAAGCAAGATGCTTGATTCATAGTAGCCACAGCCTGGTATTAACACTTGTTAATTACTGGCGTTTAATTACAGAGCGAGCTGGCATCGCACTGAATCTTTCATTCTGTGCTCTTTGTATTTCCCTCTCCCTCCCGCCGTCCCCTTCAAAGGCTGAAGACAATTTATAAAAAATCAAAGACAAGAGGGCCTCAGGTTCTTGAATTTTCCAAGTCTGCTAACACTGCTGGCAATAAACTCTTTGCTTCCCCCCTCCCTTCCCTCCTTTTGATTGAAGAACACTAGAAATCAGTCAGGGAGCAGGTGGTGCATTGTGTTAGATTAGCACTGATTGAATTCTTACACAGCCAGCTGATTGAGGCTGCTGTTCAGCGAGTGCATGATTCTGCAAACAGTGGGCTGCAATGAAGAGGACATTTTGCTGGATCATGTCCCTTAATCAGTCTCCTTAATTCTCTCTGTGGGTGTCTTTTACTTGCTACTTCACCTGCTCCTTTGGCTGGGCCATGGAATGCAACTTTACCCTCTGTCCATCCAGCAACTTACTTTTTATTGTGTTGAAAGGAGGCAGACAAATTCCTAGGCAAGGCAAATACTTGGTGCATACTTTTGATGCTGGTCTGTCACTTCTCCCCCCACCTTCTCTGTAATTTTTTTTTTAAAAAAAAAAGGATATGGACACAAATCCTGATTCAGATTTGAAGCACTGGATGCTAAAACTCAGGATATGGGCCACAGTTTTTTTTCTTCTTCTTCATGCAGTCACTATATTTAATTTAACAAAAAGTGTCCTATAAAGTCAGATCTGAACCACCTTAGCTTTTGTGGCTGATGCATAAACTGGAAAATGAAAAGATCAAGAGTTTTGGGAGTCAAACTCCTGTACTTTGAGCTTTGAGCAGTAGATTCAAGTGCTGGTAACTAAGGGGGGGGGGGGGGATACAGACCAGCACTATGTGCCAGCCTGTGGGTGGAGTCACGGCATAGCGTCCACACGCTTGATGCCATGACCCTGCCCCCATGGCGCCATTTTGGTGCATGCACATTTAGACGGCACATGTCATGATTATGCCACTGTGGTACAGCACCCAAATGGTGTAGCATGCAAGGGCTATCATCATGGTGTGCTGGCAGGCCTATGACACCCCTTCCAGGGAGCTGCTTGGGGCAGCTTCCTTTTGCTCCCTCCATCGACTGGATTGGTGCCACTGCATGTGGTTGCTGCAGCACTGATCCAGGGCCAAAAGGGGTAGCTGCATGCCACCTATCTGTATAGCCCCCAATACAATTATTAACAAGGTTATATACAGCTCTCTTGCAGGGCTGTATACAGAAGCCTGCATCTAGATGTCTCCTAAGTGAAGGAAAGAGGGAGACTGACTGAGGAGTAGGGTACTGGAGAAAGTAAATTTTGGATTTGATTTAAAAAAGTAATGCAATTAATTCAGTGTGCCCAAATACAACCTAGAGAAGCACATATTTCAATGTCAGAAACATGTAATGACTTATTGTGTGGTTAATCAGTGGTGAAGGAAAGGCATTCCATATCTAATCAGTGATAACTCTCATTTTGTTAAAAAAATATTTGCCATATCCTCTAGTATATTCAGCCTTTGGTATCTGCTAGAGTTTGGTTCCAGTACCCCCTCCCACATGGATACCAAAATCCGTGGATACTCAAGTCCCAATAGGTAGTGATGTAGTTATATACAGTGATGTAGAAAAATGGTGTCTCTTCTATAATGTCATGGTCCCCTGGGCCTGACTTAAAGGCACAGTCAGAAGACCGAGACCCTGAACACATGGAGGAGGCTGAGACTGGGGCAGATCTGGGGCAGATCTGGATCAACAGTCCCAGAACAGGCTCAAGATGCTGCTGAAGGAGAAACAGACTCCTCTATGGACTTTAGGCTGCAGTTGCCAGGACCTGTGGAGTGAAGACAGGTCAAGGAGTCTTTGAGGCATTCTTCCAGGCTAGAAGCCAAGCTAATAAGTTTCAGCTGAGAGAAGCAGAGGCCTTTTAAAAGACTTCTAGCTGCAGAGATTCTTTGCAGCTGACAACCAGTCTTGTAGCCTTGTTCTTTGATTCATGACTCTGGTTATCTTGCCCCTGGACTTGCTTTGTGACTATGCTCTTGCCTCTGCTGTGACTGACTGACTGGTATTGTGTGACCTTTGGACTGGACTCTGGACTATTCCTTTGTATATTCCCTGCTGTGTTGCCCTCTAGAGGTAAGCAGGACAGATAAATTGGCAAAATTAAAGTTTGTTTTTGGGAACATATATTTGTTTTGAATATTTCAAGCTGTGAATGGTTGAATCCATGGATAAAGAATCTGAGTACAGAGGGCTGACTATATTATTTTGGCATCGATAAATGGTTTTGGAAGTTAAGACTGGTCTTATGTTTCCTGAAATCAAATCTTGATTACATCTTCCTTGGAAGGAAGCTATGGGTATTGTAGAGCTGTCATGAATTAATTTGTTTTATTTATTTATATACTGCTATTCCAAAGATCATAGCGGTGAACAGCAAGTAAGCTAATTAGCAAGTAAGCTAATTTGCCCCCAACAGTCTGGGTACTCATTTTAGCGACCTCCTCGGAAGGATGCAAGCCTGAGTCGAGTTGAGGCTATACATCAAGTATTTCTCACACTTGAAAGTGCTGGCTTTGACCCTGATATCTACAGGAGAATCCTTCTTTTAGTCCCAACACATGGCTGCATTTGGTTGGAACATGAGACAGGACCTTCTTGGTGGTTGGCCCTAAACTTTGGAACAACTTCCGTAGGGAGATTAGAATGGCTCCCTCCTTCCTGGCAGGTGAAAACATATTTTTAAAACATTTCAGACAAGGTATTAGAATTGAAGGCTTTGAAGAAAATATTTGATAAGACTGTATTGCATTGTTTTATATCGTAGTGTCTTAACTGCTTTGCTTCATTACAAAATTGTTTTAAATTGTTGCAATCTTGTGAGAAGTTTAATTTTATTTTATCCTGTACTGCCTTGGGCAAAGACACCTTCTGCCTTGCCCAACCCCAGTTTTATAGCATCAGGATTGACCATATAACCAAGTAGTCACTAGGCAGGAATACTCCCAAGCACTGTTCAGTTGAAGTTTGGCAGTCAAGGGGGGGGGGGAGCCAGGAAGCTCATGAAAGTGAAAAGAGGCCAGTTGAGGGTGAATTTTAGCTGGATTTTTGCTTGGAGGCAGCGACGGTAGCAAATCCAGAATATCCATATCTATATGAGGAAGAAAGCATGCCACCAAACCTTTCATTTGTTTTTTTTCCTTATGTTCTGAGAGAGATTCATATAATTCAATAATACCTGGCTGCATCATGAATGAGAATACAAAATGAGAGAGGTAAGTCACATTTTTAAACATTGCGATAATCTCTGTGGTGTCAATGAACAGTGTTGCACTATTGTCAGTGTCCCAATGAAACCCAGAAGTAAAGCCGAAGCATGGATGTAGTTGTGGAAGATGTGCTCTATCATCACTCAATAGAATAATGGATTGAGAGTGCAATACTAAGTCACAAAGGTGGCTGAAAACCAGCTAAGTTGATTCTAGGCCAGCTAAGTCTGTGTTCTATCCAAACCACTTTCGGCTCAGGGATGAACTTAAAATCAGGTATCCAGTAAATTATGCTTTATGTCCAGATTTATCTACAGTTCTCCCTCCACCTGTTTTGCTTTTCTTACATAACATTTCCCAGATAGACAACTTCAAAACCTGTGTACCAGATCTATCTTTTGCCTCTGATTTTTCAGCCTTTCAACTGGGTCTACTTATTCTGCCTTTTAAAATGTCATCTCCCATATTGTAAAGACAGTGAGCTTCCTGAGATCTTCAGCTAGAGCTAGCTACCCAGAAAAGTTTGGTCGAATTCCAATACTTTACATGGTTGGAATAAATGACCGTCTTCCTCTACTTGAAATATCAGGCCTTTACACAGCTGATAAGGGAAGAGCCAGCAAGTTAGAGAAAGCGAACTTGAAAGAACACTTGCCAAGAAATGGACGGATAGACCCATGGCTGTTTTAGCAGCAGCGGTGCCAACAGAAGGGATTGGAAGCTAAAGCTAAGAGCCTTCTGTCCTCATCACCATGAATAAATATCAGCGGTGACAAAGGCGGAAGCCTGACAGACACCGTCCTTCCCTCTAGGACCTATTGTATTAAACCTGATGTTACATGCCACATCTGTCATTGTACTAGAAGCTAATATGACGATTTACGTTGTTGAGAAAGGATTAGTGGGACCTCATGTTCTGATGGCCTGTTCCTCATTTGCATCTATAACGAGTTGGGAGCCCAGCCAGGTTCTGTTCTTTGCTGTTTACTTCTGAGGAGCTGTGTTTATTTCTGATCATTACAAATAAATCTTCTCTTCCTCACTCTCCCTCTCCTTCCTGCTCCATCCCAATCTCCTGGAATGAAATAACTGCATAACCAGAATAACCACAAGAAGAAGCTACCCAGTTATTAGCCCCTTAGAAGCAAACAAGCAAAGAAAGCAATTACTAGATATAATGTCTACAACCCTCATTCTGACTGACCTTAAGATACCGGGGGGGGGGATCTACAGGTGAAATGGTGTCCTGGTAATCGATTATAGCAGAAATATGCCAGGGTATGGGGAATTTTTGAAATAACTCTCATGGAGGCTACAGTAACTGTTCTGTTATAGTTAGGCAAGCTGTAGAGTGGAACATCCATCAAAACTGCAGGTTGCTGACTGGCATGGGCGACAGAGACTATGGGGTTTACAGACTGGCCAAAAAGGGCCAGTGTCGGGGTAGAGTGGGGGCATGGCAGCCGTTTGCCACACACCCCAACTCCACCCCCAAGCTGCCATTATGCCACCTGCACAACCAGACAGCAGGTAGCATGGGTATGCTCCTGTGTGCAGCATTTATACGTTGCGCTGAAGAAACAGAGCAAAAGCACTGCCAAGGTAGCAAGGCCGGCTTTTTGCCAGTTTGAAAATGAGCAGCATTTTGCAGTTCTTTTTAAGACAGCAAGTTGCAAGATTGGTGCTGTGGTGTGCGTTTGCTGTGCCCCCAATCTGACAATCAAAGGGGAGCTGACAAGCCACTCCAAAGGAGTTGTCTCTTCAGCCCCTATATTATGGCAAATGTACCTGAACATAACTGACTTTTGTTGTTGCTGCTGCTGCTGCATACTCTGCATCATTTCACAGATGAAAACAGGGACATGTGTGGCCAAGCAACAACAGAGCATGGTCAAAATGGCAAAAGTTAATAATGAAGAACAAACCAACTGAGAGAGGCTGCATCAGCTTGCTTTTGTGTGAGCCTACTGGGAAAGACGAGTTCAACTACTCCTCTCCTCCCTCTCCTCCCGACTGAGTTAAATGAGTGCAAACTACTTTTGTAATCTGAACTCAGTTTGCAGCAACTGAAGGTGAAGGCAAAGGGGGAAAGTGTGAAGAGGAGAGAGAAACCAGGATATTTTAAAAGCAGCTGTAAAAGTGGGACGACAGAGGATTAATCTGGTCAAATCAGGACTGTTGGAGGATATATTGGCCTGTTACAGACTGCCAAAATAAAACTGCTTCGGACTTCTTTGGAGGTATGCTATTTAAATGATGCATGGGTCCTAAGAGTCTGGAGGTCGCACCAAAGCCACACTCCAGTCATAAGCACTGGACTGCAGCTTTGGTGCAGCTTCCGGATTCTTAGGGTGCATGCATCATTTAAACAGCATACCTCTAAAGAGACCCGAAGCAGCTTTATTTTGGGCAGTCTGTAACAGGCCATTGTTTCTGTTGCTGTTTGCCAGATTGGCATTCATGGCTGTCCAAGTTTTATTATTTATTGACTACAATAATAATAATAATAATAATAATAATAATAATAATAATTTTTATTTCTATCTTCCTGCCTCTCCCAATGGATCAAGGTGGGATCACAGCAGAGTTAAAATTACACTTAGAATATTGCAGCATTAGTTACTGTACAATTAAAACCACAGCTAAAAATATAAAAAATAAGAATATAAAAGGATAGATACATAAAAACATAAAATATCAATCAATCACAGTGTCAGCTGCTCTCGTTCCATACTAGTGGTCTTCATAGGAGGTCAGGAGGGTATGCACAGTGAAAGAGCTCTGTCTTTACTGCCTTCTTGAAAGTTTCCAAGGATGTGACAAGGCGGGTCTCCTCTGGGAGAACATTCCATAGTCTAGGGGCAGCTATACCGAATGCCTTTTGGGAAGTAGAAACATGTTTGGATGCTGGTATCTCCAACAGGTTCTTCCCACTTGTTCTAAGAGTGTGGAGCAGATTGTATAGGGAGATGCGTTCCCGTAAGTAACCCGGACCCAAGCCATGTAGGGCTTTATATCCTGCCTTCCTTTCATTATGAAACTCAAGGTCGCATACGTGAATTCCCAGGGTGCCTTCAACCAAGGCACATGTGTAGCCTTAGACCAGACCAAGACCAGGAATGCAACTTGTTTGTATGGTAGTTTAGTAGCAAGTCTCTCAGGTTTCTGAATGCCATTACCAGGACAATCCTATCTGAAAGTTACACTGGTTTGAAGAAGTTGGGATTAGGCAGAAATGTCTTCTGTGATCTGCCAGCAGACCTGTCCTGTTGAATAAAAAGAGCCCCCTCGCCCCTAAAAAAAGTGTATGTACACAGAAATGAGGATCAAAGTGTGCTAGATCTTAATCTCCTTTGACTCAGGGACATAGCCACATTAAAGTCAAGTTTATACATATATGTATGGGAAGTATGAACTAAGTCATTTCTTAGTAAACTGAATTAAATTCATTGAACTGAATCAATTTTGCCTCTTACGATTTCTACTAATTCTCAGGTCTTTATCATCTCTTTTCTTTCATGATTCAAAGAGACCTGCATACTGACCACAAACAGTTGCTTGGTTTCAGAAACATGGCTGCTACATGTGCATTCAAGCCTTGATGGCTTTTGGTCCTTTAGGGCATCATGAATTTTTAGATGGCATTACAACTGAGACTCTTTCTTCCATGTGAATCTGCTCTGCAGAAGACATATTTAGGGGATATTTTTTAAAGGTATTTTACTATCCACACACAAAAATATTGCACCCACCACCATGACTGTTTCCATTCCTCCTGGAACTTTGTAGATTTATTTCTCTTCTCCTTGTGTATTTTACAGTAGCATGATTACTTTGGAGATGGACTGGGAGCTGTAAGAGAATGTTAATGTGGATTTGCCTTTGCTCTTAATTTGATCCCTTCTAGGAGAAGCCTCCTGCCTTGGTTTTATTATTCAGCTTTGTCACAGCATGCCTGCATTATATAAATAGTTTGAAGATGTCTTTTCACCTCTTTGCTTGCTGGAGACTTTATCGTAATTCTGTTCAATTGGGAATAAGTATGTGTGTATGTGTGCTAAACAGAAAGCATATAGTATCTTGGCCTTAGAAAAGGGAGCCATGGAAATCATTGGGGAACATTAGTCACAACTAAATTCAGTTCCACTAGTTCCAGTGGCTGTATAAACATGATTGAGTCTAGTTTCAAACAGTATCTCATGAGAGTTCATTGCTTAGCAAATGTTTCTATACATTTTCCTTCTAGCATCTGTCAGATTCAATGTGTATAAGCATGAATACATACTTGTCATAATTTCTTTATGGGTTGGGGTCAATAAACTGAAACATCATAGTGTTCAGGTCACAGTCCTGGACTTGAACTATGAGAATCCAGGGTCAGATCTTAACTGAGGCATAAAGCACAATGGCTGAGCTGCCTGGATGTGTCTCTTTGGGTATGTCTACCTGAGCTGTTCGCTGTGCCTCCTGCCTCAAGTTGTTTTATTCTGATGCCTGCAGACTGTCCATACATGGGAAGGGCAGCCCTGCAGGGAATCTGGGCCATGCCTCCCTTAACAGCCTTTCCAATAACTAAGCATTTGATCCAGATCTTTTCAGAAAATCTAAAGTACTCTGGGGAAATGGTGGACATTTGTCTACAGTATCCTGTGGTGCCACCCAATGGTGCTGGCATAAGTGATTTCCCTGAGGTCACAACAAGACACCCAGCCATGTGATCAATGCTGGCCACCTCAGTTTTGGCCTTAGCAGGAATGATTTCTGGCAGCAGTAGGTGGCACAGTGGCACAACCTACCACTATTGCTCTGAAACGGGCAGATAATGGGATAAAGTCAAGGCAACTTCAGGGCCAGAATATTCTGGGGGTACCCAGAGTATTCTGGTCAGTGTAGACCTATTCCTCCTCCCCCTGTCTCTCTCTCTTACCTCACATACAAAAGGGAACAGAGGACACAAACTTCAGTTTCAAATCACATTAATATTTAGGAAATGTTCTTTCAATGATAAAGGTTAAAATGAATGTGGCAGCACTGTTAAGACTAACTGGTTTTCATTTTAGCATGAGCTTTCATGAATGTAAACCCACTTTTTCAGATCAAGTGCTGAAGAAATGGGTGTATATCCATGAAAGCACAAACTAAAATTAAATCCAGTTAGTCTTAAAGATGCTGTCACACTCCTTTCCCCTTCTATCCCTCCATTCCTCCTCTTTATGCTGCAAGAGACTAACATGGCTCCGTCTTTGAAAATTAAAAATGCACTTGAAAACGTTCAAGCAATGCACCCTGAAATATTAGTTCTTGGAAGAAATTACTTTTTAAAGGACTCTGAATACCCAGCTAGCATGACCAGTAGCCATAGTAGTTGCTAGGTTTCAGAAGCTATAGTCAGTAAAAATTTCCCCTCTCCAACTCTTTGAATTCAGAAAAATTAGAGAGACAAGAGTTTCAGGTATGTAGGATGAATCCAGACTCTCATACCTCTCTCATAGGGATGGAAACTTTAGTAACTATCTTCTCAAAGGAAGCATAAAGTAATTTCATCAGTTTTCTTCCTGCTGTGAGAAAGTCTTCAAAAATCACAGTTTCTGAAGATTATTTCCAATTCAGTACTTATACTGTGCAGAAAATTGTATTTTCAGTGAGCAAATAGCCTTTTCTGCTTAGAAAGTAATATTTCTTCATAGAAATATTAATCCCTGAGCAGAAATGGCTGTATCCTGCACTGAAAATTTTGTTTTCTATGCAAAACAACCATGTCCAAATTTTGTGTCGAACAAATCCTGAGCTACAAAGATACTTATCAGCCCAGGATTCTTCCCAACACTAAAAAAAAAACACCATGTTTTTCAAGAATATTTTTTGATGTGTTCAAATATTATTTCTACCCCATCTTTCTTGTGACAAGGAATCTCTGACTAATCTATGCAGGATACCAACTATTGTGGGCTTAATTAACCTTTACAATGAGGAGAAAACACTATGGAAATATATTAATTGTAAGCAAATAACAAAATCCTTTGGGAAGTTTCATAGTCTGGATTGTCTCGAAGGAGAATTCTTATTTTATTTATTAGTGCAAGATGCACATGGGCCGATCCGCAGTGCCTTAACACTTACTACATAGATAGATACCAAAGATTCAGTCAATCTGGCCTTCCACCAAGTCAGAATTTACACATCAGAGTTGTTGTTTCTTTTCCTCCCGCTCTGTACAAAGTCAGCATGAAGGAATCCTGATTGTCTCTTCAAACCCTGATCCTTGTACTTCATCTTTAATGAGGAGACTGGCGAGTCCCTTGAAGGGCTTTATGCTAGATATTTATATGAACACAGACATGCAAGTTGTCTGTTTTACATATTACTGCCCTGATTTTTTCCAGTCCATGCAATGAATAATTTAACAAAAACGTGTGTAAGTATCTCTTTATTATTCATTATAATGAACTGAGACGGGAGTAATAGTCCACTAGACTGCAATCCCCCTAGGGCTCAACTTAACTAGGCTGTGCCTAGCTCTCCCACAGTTAATTTGAATAAAGGGAGGGTTTGCATGTTTGAACATCAGGCTGCTGCCATTGCAACCCAGGATTAAGATGAACAGGAGAGAGCTGCTTGGAGAGAGAGAAAAGGGAATAAGGCTTTCTGCAGTGGAATGAAGGAGGAATGTTACTCTGTGAAGGAAGGGTTGAACTGATGAGAGGGAAACCAGGCAGAAGAGGGAAGCAATAGTAAGATGTGTGCAGAGTGTAGATAGAAACCTGCAAGGTGTAATCCTTTGGAAGGTACTGGAGAGGTAAATGTCCCAGGGTATATCTCAGTATGTCATTCAGGGCTTCCGACATCTCACAGGTACAGGCCACCTGCTTGTATCTATGGAAACAATGTTGTCAGTCCAAAACAGGAATCAAAATTCATCTGTAAACTGAATGATTTTCTTTGTACTAGATAAGGCTGAACTGTTAATCCCATGGTGTGATGCTATCCGGCAGGAAAAAAAATCCAAGCCAGACTGAATTTGTTCAAACAAGGTGGACATCTAGACTGCAAGGAGCATGTATGATGCTTTCCTTGGGGTTTTCAAGGCATTTCTAGTGCTACTTACATTTGCCTGTCTGAAGCTTGTCCTTTTCTGTGTGGATTCAGGCTAACCATGCAGCAACTCATTACAAGGTGAAATCATTCACTCATTTTGTTTTCACAACCAAGAAGGAAGGACATACCATGTGTTTTCTCTCTACTGTCAAGATAATAATTTGCACATTTTGGCAATGATTTTCCAGACTTCATGTGAAATTTTTTGAAATATTTTTGTTTGTTTGTTTTTGGTGCAAAAAATTGTTTCCATGCAAAATACAGTATTTTTCACATGTGAACCATCCCTTGGCAAAATTTCCCCTCCATCCAAAATGTGAAAATGCTCTCAGTTATTTCCATTTTTTTTCAATGGGGGACACTTTTCTCTGCAAATACAAGACAATTGAGAATATTATTTACATCCCTAATTCCTAATCGTATTTGAGCAGCCATTTTGAATCATTTTCGATTGAAACAGAGCACTGAAGTAACTAGTTACAAGTAACTGGTTCCTTGCCACAATTTCTTTCCCCAATAACTAAGGGGCTGTGCAGACTGCCCCTTTTACAGCCAGTTCTGGACTGTGGCAACTGCATGCTGCACCCTGAATCTGGCCTTTGCAGGGTGCAAAAGGGAGCCACAAAAAGTGGCTCCTTTTTGAGCCCTGCAAAGGGTGTGATAGCCATGGTGCTGTAACTTTATGGTGCTTCTTCAGCACTGTGTTGTGTGGATAGAGTGCCAGAGGAGTGCCGTGATGCTGTGCGTCATGATGCTGCATGATGTGTGGTGCAGAGCATGGCATCACACCACTCTGGGGATGGAGCTGGGGTGTGCATCATATGGATGTCATGGCCCAACTCCACCCCAGGCTGGCCTTTCCCACTGGTATGCACAGCCCATAGGTAATAACATTACAGTTGTAACTTAGGCTGTTTCCTAATGCAGGCTTGAGTGTGCTTTATTGTTTTAAAAAGTACTATTTTTCAATAGATTTGCAGTCTGTTTAATTGCATGTGTTCTTTTAACTAACAATTTAAAGTGTTTTAATATTGTGACTAGTTTCATTCTATTTTAATGTTCCCTTTTTGTATGACTTTAACTGTATTGCTTTTTGAAACAGTAAGCTGGCCTGAGTCCCAATTCTGAGAGGAAGGTGGGATAGAAATAAATATAAATATTATAATAAAAATAACAAGTGTTGTCTTTTCTGTTCTTCCTTTTTTAGGTGTACTGTGGATGACAGAGTCACGCGAGTAGCTTGGCTCAACCGGAGCACAATCCTTTATGCCGGAAACGATAAGTGGTCGATAGATGACCGAGTGGTTATCATCACAAACACAAAAACCCAGTACAGCATCAGGATCCATAATGTGGACATATATGATGAAGGCCCTTACACCTGCTCTGTACAAACAGACAATCATCCAAAGACATCGCGGGTTCATCTTATAGTGCAAGGTAAGACTCAGAGGAGGCTGTGGAGGAAATGAAAACCAAACCAAAACATCATTCAGTGTTTTCAGTTCCCTGGGGCTTTGAATAGGCACACTTGGTGGCTGACGTTCAGAACCTGATGAATCAAATGGTTTCTTCTTATTGTCCTGTTGCTTAATAGCAAAATCTTTGGATTCCACCTTGTACTCAAGTACTGTCTAGACACAAGTGGTGTCCACTGTCTTGGCAGGAGAGTACAAAAGAGCTTGAAAGCTAATCACTGGTTTCTGTCTGTGTTGTTTGATTGAAAGAACCCAGCTGTGCTATTTGTGGCCCAGTTCTAAACAGGTCCTTTGGCATAGCAACAGTTGAGTCCCAGTTCTGTATTTCAGTGTAACACTGTAGATTTGTAACATTGCCGCAACTTTACAGTTAGGGTGTGTATGTATGACAGCCATTTTATCGCTCTTCCCAGAAGTCCAGGACTTGAAATCTGTTGTATGTATTTTGAGACTTGTTTTATTTTAATTTTTGACTTTTCATTTCTTAAATTCTTGCTAGCGCCTTTGAGTGAACAACTGTGCAAAGATGGCATCACATTCTAAATAAATAGCTGAAAAGGGCAGGAGAGTGTCTCAGGTTCACTTGACAGGGACTGAGTTTGAAGACAGAGTCAGGTGCGGGTTACAAGGGGAATGAAGGCTGCTTTCTCCCTTCTCTTCCTTTCTTAACAAAGGTCATGATGCATACTATGCCAAGAGGAACTAGAGTTGTTAGAATCTCCTCTACCACAGATCCATGCTTTAAAATGGTGTCTAGGAGTGCCCCTGGGACAATGACAAGGTTAGTATGGTAGCATCATCTGTTGGAGCCATTTTTGGATCCACTTTTAGCACATGTGTAGATAGTAGCCTGTTTCCCAAGCACACTCTGCTGCTCCTTGGCCCACCACATGCCTTGGTTTTGTTAGGAAAGGAAATAACTATAAGTATTAAAAGCCACATCACATTTGAATGTCATGCCTCTGCTGACTTTCACAAGGGATAATCATCCACCCCCAAAACCTCTGATGTTGAACTGGGACAAACAATCAACCTAGCCATCACTCCAGCAATAAAAGAGAGAATCCCAAGGTTTCTTCTTCTATAGTTCTTGAATTGGGAGAGTAGAACTCTTCAGTCTAAGCTGGGAATATGGTGCCATTTGTGTTTTGCAAGCGGCACTTGCTAATGTCTATGTATATTTTATTGCAAGAGAATGCACACAGAAAAATTTACTCCTGTGTCTTTCTCCTGACTGATACAGTCATAGATCTTTTCATACTGCCTAGCCACCACTTCCTTCCTCCTTAGAGAATTTGTTTGGGGCTGTTCTGTGACAGATAAAATTTGACATAATACACATATGCTTAAGCAAATTAGTTGAAGATAGGTCCCTTATGCTCTCTCATTATGTTTCCAAAGTGTCCTTCTGTGGAGAAACATTACCCACCTCTACCTTAAAACTTTGATGGAATGAAACAGCAGGGATTAGCTGGGGCAGATTTTGAAAATATTTGGGGTCTCAGAAGGGTAGAATCCACTCTGAGTCAGTTCTGTCTCTCCTGCCTGGCAGAAGAGTCCAAGTTCCACAGGAACAGAGAGATTTCTAAATATGGAAAGCAATGCCTCAGTGGCACGTTAGTGGCCTTGACAGCAGAATTATTTTCTTTGGGGGGAAAATACAGTGCCAAAATAAAAGAACTGTCAGGTGCTGTAGAGGAAGAGACTCAAACAGAACAAGGCTATCACTTTCCAGAGCTGAGAGAGCAAGAAAGAAGACAGATTGTGTAAGTATGTCAAAGTCATTGCAGGCCATAAAGGGCTTTTGGTACAGAGCTTCAAGGGATAATGCTGCAAGAGAGTTGCCTTAGCTTAACACAAGCTGTTGGGTAGGAAAAGAGGGAGTATCTGAGTCTTTTCTAAGGGAAACATCTCAGAGTTTTCACATCAGGAGAGGGGAGCCCGGAGCATCTCCCCCTTTGAGGGAGATCAAGTGCAAGGGAACATTTCATTGCACTAAGTAGACTTGGGATAGATTTTACTATTGAGTTCATGGGATGCCAATGATGTTGATGATCCTGTAGAATGAAACCAGCTGCCATGTTCCATTTTTTTAACCTTAGAATAATGAGGGCTCTGTGCCAAAGGAGGGGGGGGGACCTTCATTTAAAATAAATGATAGAAATTGAAGCTACAGAACACCCACTCCCCCATTTTCAGCAGACCTTTGAAGAAATATAAGGGGCACAAATGTAATTCTTCATTAATTTTCTTTTCAAATGAACCAACAGGTCTGTTGTTGTTGTTGTTGTTCAGAAATTTTCCTCCCACAATGGCAAAGTTTGTGTCCAAGTTGAGTCACCGTAGGTAGATCACTCAAATTGATCAAAGGTCTTCTGTATCAGAGCAGCCACTTTCACCTCTGATATAAAATCTGGATCAACAAAAACTGCCAATGTCCGTGAACCTGAATATACATGGCAGGAATGGGGAGCCACTTTCAGTCCTCCAAAACCCCTTGAACCCACAGTATTTTTTTTTAAAGCACAATTTCCAGGCTTAAATAGCTTGAAAATTCTACCCAAAGTCTCTCCACTTCCACTGCATGGAAAAACGCATAACTACTTTACAACAGCAAAAAGAAACCTCAATAAACCCACACTCCTCCAATTGCCAATTATGAAGCTGAAGGAAAACAAAGAATTGTGGTATGCTAGATGTGGTATGCTAGTTGGAGATAGAAAATTTCCCTTACTCCAGAAAAGTTCCCATCCCTTGTTTTAGGGGAAGTGTCATCCCTCTTTGGAGACCACCAATGAATACTAGTTGCTGTAGGTTATATTTTAGAGGAAGGAACTGGCAAAGCCACCTTGGAAGATTCCTTGGCTAACCCTATAAAAGAAAACCCTATGAAATTGATGGGGTCAATGTTAGTCAACAGGTGACTTGAAGGCACATGACACACACATACACACAAATGCCTCTACCCTAGAAGCATTTGACCTGGGCAAACAAGACACCCATTCATAGTAACTTCATTTTGCATGTTTTGCTCATTTCATTGGCTGGAGGGCTGGAAGGAAGGCAGGAAGGATGGGACAATCATGGAAAAATGAGAGCGTGCATAAAATCGAGATTCAAATGTTTGCACATTCCCCACTATGGCGAAACTATGGTAATATTTGCCAATATCCTACATTGGGAACTTAGTTATGTCTGTGTAATTAAGTTACTGCATAGTGGACTGGTTCCACCCCATTAATGTAATTTAGTTATGTCTTTGTAACTAAATGCCATCTGTTTGTAACCAACTCCCCCCCCCCCCGGGTGACGGAGGTCTGCTCAGCTTCTAATCAGGGTACTAGCAGGTGATTGTTTCCAGGTCCTGCTTCTGACTGACTCCTAAGTTGGGCTGGGGTGGCATTAACATACATTTTACCAACATTTATACAGTATATTTTTTTACAGCAGGACTATGTAGTCTTGCTCAATACAGATCAGTCATGGATCCATAACTCTATATTAGGTATTTGTAATTGCAATACTGGGTACCAGCTAGTATTTCTACATTACCTTATAAATCCTGAATTCCCCCCAGGCTGGCTATATACTGTTAATGTGACATAATATCCAAACCCCAGACCTTTGAAGAAATGTGAAGGGTTGTTGGAATGTAATTCTTCATTAATTTTCTTCTTAGAGGAATCAACAAGGTGTGTGTTTTTAAAGCAACTTTCCTTCCAGTCTGACAACGTTTGTGAAAACTGCTTACGAAAAACATTTTCAAAAACAGTTTTTAAAGACAATTTACAGTTAGAAAATTATTCCATGAACATTTTTCTTATCGTATTTTTACATAGCCCAATGCCCAGACCTGATTTGGGGTTTCCACCTCTTGTCCCACATGAAAAAGACTTACCTTTTGTTCCAGAAAACCTGTCATAAAACAGCGACAGCCCACTCTTTGCTGAGGCGCTCTATGGGCATGAGTTGCTCTGAGGTCAGAAAGAGGCTGGGTGCCTCATTCTGACCATAGAGCAACTAGTACCCACAGTGGTGGTGCTGGACAGCTTGCAACGACTGTGGGAAGGCAGCTGTCTGCCATTCAGTGAAAACCCACAGCAGGTAAGGGGGAATTCAGGTGGAACTCGGGGGCAGAATATTATGGGGGCAGAGTATTCCAACACATGTAGACAGGCCCTAAGTAACAATAACAATTTCTACATTTCTATCCATTCATGCCAATCTTATACAGGTTCTCCTTTATCTTTCCCTTCCTTCCTTCCTTCCTTCCTTCCTTCCTTCCTTCCTTCCTTCCTTCCTTCCTTCCTTCCCTGGCAATACATCAGTGAACACCTTACTCATCTGACATTTTTTTTATCCCCCCCCAGAAGGAAACAATAATATAATAATAATAATACAGTTTATTTGTAACCCGCTTTTCCAAAATTTTGATCAAAGAGGCAAAAAACAAGACCTCTGCACCCACTTTCACGTGAACCTGACTTTGTGATAGTCAAAGTAATGTTGCCCTTTGGAGGTTGTTTTTGGTTATACCAGTCTGAGTTTCCTTAGCCTTGGAGCTGAATGAATAATTAGTAGAATGGGACAGAAGGGCGAACTTCCCTCCCCTTTCACAAATAAATGATTCATAGAGAAAAAAAATATGCCCTAAGCTGGGGGATAAATTATTCACAAGGAATAATGTGACCAGTTCAGCCCATGAGGAGTTCTTGTTTCTCTTCCTCCCCACTCCCGCCACGGCTCCCTGCCCCACGTTCCCCAAGTGCTAAAGAGACATGGGCCTTCTCTCCTCCCACTCACTTCAATTAGAAAGCAACTCCAGTGGGCCAGCTTCTTAGCAACAGCTATCGGGTTTCGGCCAAGACTATAGATTAATTTTTCAGAGTTAGTGTTAGTTCAGGTTAGATAAAGATAATGAAAGTTTCCTAATCCTCTTAAAGAAGATTTATCTGGCTGAGTAGAAAGCTCTTGCAGTACAATAAGGCATGTATAAAACTGAGGCCTCACCTCTCCTTTAATTTCAAACAGCTGATGGATATTGATTTTGCAATAAGTAAATCTGAAAAAGGAGGGGGTTGAAATCTTTCCTTTGACATATTTTTTTTTTCTATTTAGAAACAACTTCACCAAAATAAACATTCAAATAATTTGTTATCTTTAGCTGCACTCCTTGTACAAAAGCCTGGCATGGGTAGGATATTTTTTGTTGCTTGGGTGGTTTTTTCTTCATGGCAAGTATCAACTGTCATTATCGGAGAAAAATATCTCCATCCATAACTGTTATTTATCTAATTAATTAAGTGTAGATCTCGTTGGAGACTTGAGGGACAGGTTCCAATGTGGATTTACTAGATAAACATGTGAGGATTTGAACAAAATATGATTTGTTCAGAGAATACTTTGTATAAGTTACCACTGGCCATAGTCCATGATCTCTACAATGTGAGACAGGAATTTTCAACCTGTCAGCCAATCATTGCCAGTGCAGGCCATACCATGGTGTTTATTGCATGGGCAAAAAACCTGACTGCACCCTAATGGTATGCAGCTGGGTTGCAGGATGCAGGCGGGAATATTGCACATAATTCGCCACTGATTCCACTGGGTGAGTGCAGCCCAGATGCAGCCCAGATCCCAGATGTGCTTTGGAGACCACTTTTCCAAGCCAGGAGCTTTCCAACTTTGAAAATCGGCCTCCAAAGAGCACCTAGAACTTGGGATACAGCCACGCTGCACTCACCTGGGGGAAATGATAAAATTGAATTACGTGCAGTAATTCCTGCCTGCATCCTGTAACCTGGATGCATCCTATTGGGGTGCAGTTGGATTTTTTGTCCATTTGATAAGTTCCTATTACCTAGTCTTTCCAGCTGCAAGCTAAGATGTTTAGGAGTAAGTTTAAGAAAGTTACAGCCATGTACAATTGGAGCAGAAGACATACATTGAATTGGCACTTCAATACCACAACATGCACACTGAAGAGCAGATATGCCCATTGGCCATGTTGACTGGGAGAGCTTGGGTGTTGCAGTCCAAAAAGTAACATTTTCAAACACTGGTGTTAATACATCTCAATGTGTTTCACAGCACAGTGATGGCAGAATGTGCAGCAGTTTTAGCTTGCTGGTGGAACAATTCCACTAATAAATGATTGTGACTGAGAGAGGAAAAAATGTTGCTACCAATACTGATCTTGTAGTCTTTTTATCCTCTGGTGACTGATCATTTGGTGACAACCCTTGGGTTTTATGAAGTCAAGGACTAATAACAGAGGGACAATCTTTTTCTTTGCATATATATATATCTTTCATCCTGGCTTGAAATCTGTCTCCTGACAACAGCAGTGGTTCTCCTGAGAGTTTTTACTTGCACCAGAACCATATGCTTGGAGAATCCTGATGTGATTATTTCTTCTCTCTAGAAGGCCTCATCGCCAACCCATGCTTTAAGTTAGCATTTCTATTAAGCACTATTCCCCAGTTAGAACTTACCTGGCAAAAACCTGGAGGCTACAGACTTCCACCAGAAGATTAAACTAGATTGCAAGATTGCAAGGCTGGACCTTTTGGAAAGCCAAAACCCTTATCTATATTGTGCTTAGCTTGTCCAACAACAATAATAAAGCATTATAATTTTATTGATTTTATTTTCTTTTTGCCATGAAAGATATTTACATGGCATTCTGCTACCCTTTATGGGAAGTTGTTGCTTCACTGAAATCGTCAAGGTAGAGATGCTTGAGGAGAGAGATCTTTGTATATTCCTAAATGCAGTTATTTAATTCTCATCTCTTGAGACTAATATACTGATCATGCATTTTGATTTTTGCATGATAGCCTTACTGCTTCCTCTGGCATGTAAAACACACTGGCTTGGAAGCAGTATTGTCACACAGTGATGCAAATCCTGTTGGTTAGTCCTAACTAGAGTAGACCCATTGAATCAGTTACTGAATGCTGAGTCAACACTTATGCAAACATCATTGAATTGATGGGTGTACTTTCATCAGGACAAAATATGGTTCAGGCCATGGTATTTAAAAGAGAAAATAAGACCACTTTTTTTGTTATCATGGGATAAAAAAAAGACAATCTCAGTTACAAGGAGCAGTTGAAGGGTAGGCTGAAGTAGCAAATGGAGGCCAAATCCATTGAAGTGGACTGTCCAAACTGACATACAAATGCCTCCTGATCTGTTCCTTCAAACTTCCATGCCTCTCTAATGGCCCTGCTTATCTCCCTTCCCCACACACCCCAACATCACTTTACTTCATGTTTAACTTCCCTCCATTCTTCTTCCTATATGCCCTTCCAGTTCCATGTGGCTCATTTTCTGGCAGCTTCTTCTACCAACAAAAAGTAAAGGGAAACCCAGAATGAAATATGTATAAATATGAATATGAGCAGGGAAGCATCTGATCATGTTCTACTTGACTACATGATTGGTCCTCTTCAGAATGATAGCCATTTTGCCTCATTCCAGAGAGATTGTTTATAAATGAACTTCAGTCTGTGTTCCTTGTAACTGAAGCCAAACTGGACTTGTGGAAACATTTGTCCTGTTCCTTTTCTACAGTGCAGAGCTTGGCAGAAGAGTACATATGAAGTGTGCTAGTTCATTTCCCTCTATATACAGTTCCTGTTCATAGCACCATAAAGGCAACAAAACCTTCTTATTTCATGCTTCCCCATTTCCACCATTCTTCATTTGTGGACCTTCACTGTTCACTAGGAAAGGCATAAGACTGCATGCATTAAGTTTGGGCATAGTGCGCATGGATGTGACAATTTTGGGAAGCTGCCACTGTTGGGGCAAGCTGTCAGGGGAAGTTGAAGAAATACCTGAAGCAAAACAGCAAGTGGCAAATTTTGTTTCACCGGATAACACATCCTCTCCCTCTCTATGTTCATAGAGAGATAGAGATAAGAGACAGAGGTCCAAAACACACTGCAGAAATAATCCAGTTTGAGACTGCTTTAATTGCCCTGGTAGTTAAATTCTGGGAACTGTACTTTTGTGAGATGTTTAGCCTTCTCTGTCAGAGAGCACTGGTGCCACAATGAACTACAATTCCCAGGATCCCCTAGCACTGAGCCAAGGCAGTTAAAGCTGTCTCAAACTGGATTATTTCTGCAGTGTGTTTTGGACCATAGGAATAGAGATGGAGATGTATCTCATCATAAGAATATGAGTTGAGCCATGATCAGTCAGACCAAAGACCCATCTTGTCCAGCATTCTGTTCACAGTGGCCAAAAATATCATCTGTCATGAGATCTCAAAGTGTAACTCAATTAAAACAATATGCACATTTTAAAACAGTGGAAGAAAAAAACAATAAAATACATCAAATACATCAAGTCAAAACAGCAGAAAGTCTAAAACAGTTAAAATCATGTGCACAGTTAAAAAATGGAGGGAGAGAAAGTCCCAAAGAAAGAAACTTAAATATACTAAAGGCACCAGATGTTCTCTAATAATAATAATAATAATAATAATAATTTATTTATTTATACCCCGCTCTTCAGCCAAGGCTATCAGAGCGGCTTACAATTTGTAAATCATGGAAGCTAAGCTGGGTCAGCTCTGGTTAGTACTTGGATGGGAGACCAGTAATGAATACCAGGTGCTGTAGGCTATATTTCAGAGGAAGAAAAACTATCTGAGTATTCTTTGTCTAATAAAACCTGATGAAACGCACACACAAATATACACATGGGCCAAAGTCTTTCTCAAAATGTCATGCTTTAACTTGTCACCTAAAGGATACCGACACTGGTGCCAGTTGGGTTTCCAAAGGAAGGATGTTACACAAAAAGATTGTCACAGCAGAGAAAGCCAGTTTTCTATGAGAATTCCTCATACAGGACAACAGTTGAACTGCATGCTCCATCTTGCATTTCCCAACAATGTGCCACAAAGTCGTATTAACTCTAATACTGAAGGCAATATATTCATTCTGACCAGTACCCACTGATGGCACTAACCTCCCTGCATCTGTCTCTCCTCAAGCCATCCAGGCTTGTCACCATCATGACATCTTTTGGTAGTCAATTCCATAGTTTAACTATAAGCTGCTTGTAGAAATCTTCCCTCCCTGCTCCCTCTCCTCCTGAATCTTCTGTAATTCAGCAACATTGGATAACCCTGAGTACAGGTCTTGTGAGAGAGGGAGAAAATCTGTTCCTTATCTACTTTGTCCAGTCTGTGCATAATTTTATACACTTCCATCCAAATCAAGATGCATACTACCCAAAGCCTGCCAAGTCATTCTGGGGCATGAAGTAGAAAAAAGCAAGCTATTCTTGGAAGTAAAAATACAAGCATAAGAAAAAGTAAAGCACAATATGTTGCCGAGGCACTTGCATCCCTTTGCTGAATGGTGACCAGTCTCTTGCATTTCTGATGCCTCAGAACAGCATTACTGGTTATTTGCATTATGACCTTCTTTTAACTGTTTTCTCCATCTTGGCATTTGAATCAGTTACATTTCCAACAGTACCCCAGAGCATGTAAATGGCTTCTCAGTGGCTGCTTGCAGAAAGGCTACATTAACACCCTTTTTACTATCTTTCCACAAGCAGGTTAAAAAAATCTTTTTTTTTTAATTTTGGCAAGCCTTTGAAACGTGATTCTTCGGGAAAATAGGCCTTGTATAAAGTGTACTGAACTTGTGGTGGTTGTTGTTGTTGTTTTAATTTATTTTAATTGGTTTCACTTTTATCATGGTTTAATTGCTTTTAATTTTTGTGGGCTGTTAATGTTTAATTATGTTTGTTCTCTCTGTTGTAAGTCACCTTGAGTCCTGAACTGGGAAAATGGTGGGGTATAAACAAATCTAACAACAACATCAGGCTATCAGAGCACATGGTCTGGCTTTGGCTGCTCTACACTGCAGAAATAATGGAGCTTGATATCACTTTAATTGCCAAGGCTCCATCTTATGGAATCCTGGGAACTGTAGTTTGCTGTGAAGCCAGAGCACTCTGACAGAGAAACTAAATATCTCACAAAACTACAAATCCCAGAATTACATCGCATTGAGCCATGGCAGTTAAAGTGGAGTCAGTCTGCATTTCTGAAGCTAAATACCTCTAAATCTGGTCAGTATCTGGTATCCAGCCACTGCCTGGAATCAGTGGCCATTGATAGCTTCTGTGTCAGTGAGGCAGTGCATACATTCTAGGTCTGAAATATTTTGTTCTAAGCTTTAAAAGAGCTACCCAAACATTTTGAAACCCATTCTCAAATTAAATTCAGTACCTTGGATAGCTAAAGTTTCCCTCAGAAACTCAGGGTCTGAACAGACAGGCCAAAATAAAGCTGCTTTGGAGGTATGCTGTTTAAATGATGGTTATGTCCTAAGAGGCTGGAAGCTGCACCAAAGCTATGCTCCAGTCCTATGGACTGGAGCATAGCTTTGGCGCAGCTCCTGGCCTCTTAAGATATGTGTGTCATTTAAACAGCATATCTCCAAAGTGACCTGAAGCAGCTTTATTTTGACCTGTTTGTTCAGGCCCTCAGAGCAGACTGAGAGCCAACTTGCTGCCCACTGCTTGGGAATATGCCATACATGTCACCTCGAGTTTCACGATAGAAGAAGAGTAGAATATAAATACAGTTGGCCAATAATAAGTATGTTTGGGCACCAAGTAAGCCACTTGGTGGCCTATTGTGGAATGAGGAGGTCTACTAACAGACATTTTGCTCAAAAACTGGAGTCAGCCCCCATTAAGTCGGAAGGCCAGTTCACACATGCATGTCATGCCATGAGTTGCACGGCATTAAGCTGGGTGTATCCATTGTATGTGTGACTGAGACCATCTAGAAGCTGATACAGAACCTTTTGTGTTGCTTTCTCCACACACTAGGCAGAGCATGTTTCAGTTGAGTCAATTCACACATTTAATAGTTGCTCTTCAAGTGTATGGTAATCAGTAGAGAGGCATATATTAAGCCAGGCAAAGTGCTGTTGTATCATCCTGACAAACTAACTGTCTTGCCTGAAACCCAAGATAGGTAATTTGGTGTATAGTGCTATGACTATAGTTGGTGGATATCTGATATAGGAAACTTTTCACAGTGGCACCATTACCATGGAAAGAGTACCCATCAAAGGGACATCTTTTAAAGTGAGTGAGACTCCTACTTACTTCTTGTTGTTAAAAAGGCCTTTCCTTTTCCTAAAACATGACAAAAATGCCCCCAAGGCCCCTAGAGGGGCTAGATTTTTTTGTGAATTTAGAATTTTCCAAGGTTTGTGAGGGCTAATGCAGATCCCTAGCCTTCCATAATTGCTTACCCCTGCTTTAATGCTTTCATAGTTTTCATATTTCAATACATTTTATATTGTACATTGCTTTGGATGATGTTTGTTATCCACTTTGAATATATTTATGTTGAAAATTGGAGATGCTCCCCCGCCTCCCCGTCCTTAAAACAAAGGGATAAAAGGTATGAGGCAAATTTAAATGTTAGATTTAAAACTATATACACTGTATAATGAGAAAAAGGACCTGTGCCTACTAAACTGGTACACTGAGGAAGGTGTGAGGGCTAGAATGGATGTTTGCAAGACCTCTGCCACCCTCCTTAAATCTCCAAGATGGAAAACGTTCTCCAGTATCTGCAGCTCCGGAAGCGACTGGGAGCCTTGATGGAAATACCAACAAACACAAATTGGAGCTGTGCTTAGCAGTAGCTTAGGCTAATCAACCTAATGGAATGCATTTGTGTGTGTGTGTGTGCTTCCATTGGCTTGCAAGAAAGGCATTAATGACCTGTTAGCAGTTGTGTTCATGTCAATTAATTTATATTTGTATTTTGCAAAACTTAAAAGTTGCCCGGTTAGATTATTGATTCTTTGTCCCTGTATTCAATTTGCTTTTAATTGCACCACTGCAGGGCCCAGCCTTCCCCTGTAGAAACCTTGTGATAAATCTGCCACAGACTGAACAATCAACAATAAATGTGTCTCTTCATGTCATTATTAATATGTCTCCTGGATTGGTTCATTACAGCAGTTAACAACGGTTTATAAAAGCTGGGGTGGCAGAGTGCCAAGGGGTTGGGATTTTTTTTATCCATCAGCTATTTTGCCATGATAGGATTGATCGCTCTGTGCGTGTGTGTATATGTGGGGGGGGGGGGATAGAAAGCAAGGAAAGGATTCAGTTTAATATACTGTACAGAGAATGTAAGTCACCTAATTCTCTTTTCTTTCATATATATATATATATATATATATATATATATATGACAGAGAGAATGATTTTATTATTAGGCCTAAGAATTTTTCTGTCTCTTCCCTCCTGCTTTCTTCTCATCTCTCCCCATCTCAGCTTCTAGTCCCTAGAGAATGGCTCCCGCAGAATTAATAAAGGTGAGAATAAGCACAAAGTCTCTTCAGTGGCTCTAATGATTCCAAATAAACGCCAGTTTCATAATCCTCCCAATTAGAAAGAAACATGTCTGCAAGAGGGTTCTGATTTTCCATGTTAAAAGGGGGGGAAACATCACAAGGGTAAGTGGGTTAGATCCAGAATTAGTTGTGCTTAGAGCAGATATATTAAAATCAATGGTACTTCAGTTAATCCAGACAATGGATCTACTGATGCAGCGAGCCTGGAATTCAGTTTTCTGCCTTTGGCCGCACACATTGCAAGCATTGCCAAAATGAACACAACGGGGGGGGGGGGGGAACCCAGAAGAGTCTATTTCTGGTACAGAAAAAAATAGTGGAGAGGGTCCCTGGATCCTGTTTAAAAGGTGATATGCTTCTCCTTAAACTTCCAGGAGAAGCAGTTCATCTGGAGGAGGATGGAAAAAGTTAGTCCAGAGAATCTGGGTGAGAGAAAGGCTACAAAAGTAATTCAGGAGGCTGCATGGTATAGGCTTTCTAAGTCTGGATATAACTCGATGTAAAGTGCAATTCTGATTTCAGGAGGCAGTACTGAATCAGATATTATTGTTTAGCCAAAAATATAGATGCCATTTTTTAATTCGTTTTGTACTTTGTTTGGAAACATTCAGGTAAGCACAGTGTCCCCTTTCACTTGCTTATCACCCAGCTACCAATATTAGTTGGAGCTGGCTCAGTTTTATTCTCATTCCTCCTTTTGGAGAGATGTTGAGACACAGTAGTAAAACAATTCACTTTCAGTAAAAGAATGAAATACAGCGTAAAAGACAAAAAAGCTCTTCAAATCATTTCTGATAAAACTAGACAGCATTCCCTTGCCTATTTGTTTTTTAATCTGTTTTAAAAGCCTGTCTGAATAAAAATGTCTTAGCCTGCCAATGGAAGGACAACGAGAAGGAGGCCATTCTGACATCCCTGGGAAGGGAGTTCCAGAGTCTAGACATTAATATGAGTGATAACATAGATAGCCTAGGACATCATGAGTTAGTGGATATGTTAGAACATGGAGTTTATCACACGTGAGGAATTTCTCTTAATTTCGAATGAAAAGAAAGTGGGGTCAGTATGCATTTACATGAATTCGCTAGTTTAGCGAAATTATGTGAATGCTCATTGCATTCGAAGTGGCTCTCCATTGCCCAAAAATAGCATGCCATTGCCCGAATTTGTGTGTGGCAGTCTATCACACAATAATGTGAAACCCCATGATTGTGCTCAGACTGACTTCCCATTGCCCAAATTTTTGTGTGGCGGTCTATCACGCAATAGCGTTAAACCCCATGATTGCGTTCAGATTGCCATTGGATTATTCTTCCAATTTCCCTGTCTGATAAACTCCTATGTGAGCAAGAATGTAGTCAAAGCAGGAGCTAATTTGAAATGCAAAATCCCCACCCCAAATTTTCAATTTCTTCTTGTGTAGATGCTGTTGTCTTTCCAGCAACATGCTCCAAAACATAGTTCTGGGAAATCAAAAAGTATCCAAAAATATCAGAAAAGTAAAGTGGTGAGTTGCAAAGAACAAACATGACACCACTCAGGAACATGAGTTCAAATGCAGGAAAGATGAAGTTTCACAGCTGGAGAAACAGACGGCAACATTAGAAACGTCCAAATGCCTCTTACATGTCCAAGAATGCAGAATGTCACTCTAGTTCTTCCCTTCCATTTTCCCAGTCACTGCATAGCCAGACAGTAAATGTTTCTTATTGTATTTGCGATGCACTTATTCTGCAGTAAGCACAAAGAGATGTGTGGTTGAATTAAACATTTCATTGAAATTAAATTGTTGCTGATTTCAAGTAAGTGGTTATGGTCAGTTTATTAACACTCTGCTTACAAAGCTAACATGGGAAAAGCTATTGCAAAGTGAATTATTACAAGAGGAAAAGGGGAAAGACAAGAGCACAGAGATGAAATATGTGCTTTACATGGAGATATCCTGGGTTCAATCCTTGCTCTGTGCGTGAAGAGCTGGCGATGATTCCTAACTGAAACCCCAGAGAATTGCTACCAGTGATGATAGGCTGGGATTTTAGAACAGTGGCCCCTGAGGTCAGGCATGGAAGGAATACTTTCCAGTTTGCACATCTCCGAGCCACTGAGATAGTTCATAGAGAAAATGGCCACTGCGGCAAGATTTTTAACTTTGGAGTGTTTTTGTGAAAAAAACTGTTTGCACATGACAATATAATTTTGTGCCAAAATTGGAGTTTTGGACTGAAAACTATATGTTTCACTGAATGCATTGTTGTCTGCACAAAATATGGGTTTTTGCCCTAGTTTTATGCAAACATTTATATAACAAAGGTCCCAAAGTGCAGAAATTCATTTTAAAATGCTCAGAACATCTGGCAGTCTCACCTAATGTGCAGAAAACATGTGGAATTGTTTGCTAGTTTATGCAAGAATAAAAGAAGTGAAAATATACTCCCCTACTCCAGATCTTGTTGCAAATGCCCAACATCCTTTATGCTGGCTGCACTGGCTAGAACTATTGGGAGTCAGAATCCAGGGATGTCTATAAGGACACATAGCCCATTTTTGTAAAAAAAAATACTAAGCTGGATAGATCAATGGTTTGCCTCAATATACAGTGAACCCTTGGTATCCACTGTGGTTTGGTTCCAGGGTCCCCCATGGATACAAAAATATGTGGATGCTGAAGTTCAATTATATACGGTAGTGTAGTAGAATGGTGTCTGTTATATAAAATGGTGAACAATTCAAACATTTGCTTTTTTGAAAAAAGATTTAGCTGAAATTGATTGAATGTGGATGCAAAATTCATGATATGGAGGGCCAACTGTAACCAGTGTACATGAACCTAAGTAACCCCTGCATAGAGTAATGGTCAGTTGTTAAGGTTCAACAGATAGCATCTCCTTTTCTCTTTAACTTAGGATGGACAAATTGTGACCCACAGCAAGCCACATGTAAGACCCAAGGCTGCTTTTTTTCAGCCGCCTATCAATCCAAATTCCACATACTGGTCCCCAAAAGGAAAATATATTTTTCCTGCTAGTGTCCATGAAGGACTATTTATCTTTTAATTCAGTTGCAGGTCTCTGGGTGGAGGAGAGAATTTGAATATCCTCCCATAAGCAGACTTCTTATTGACAATGTCGTTATGCCCCTTCTGTCCCTGAAGTTCTAGCACTGTAGTACCTTAAACCACTTCAGCACCTTGGTTAGCTTCTTCTTCAACACCTTGGATAGCTGAGTGCTGGGTTGAAAAATAGAGTTAAGCCTCTAAAGAAAAGGGGCACACATAGTTACAAAAGCAATCTGAACACATCCCTGCCTGTACAGTGTAACAATGAAAGAAAAACTTTTCCAGAACCAAAAGTGGACTTTGGGGCACTTCTGGCTCTGTTTGTTTGCTTGTGAGCAATCCATGCTGTCCTAAGAGATTCCAGGGCTAGAAAACTGGTCCCAGAACCAGCTGCCCATGTCCACTTCTCATGTATCTCTGCAGTAAAAATGACCCCCCCTTACAGTGAGTAATCTTTGGCAGCCAGATTGTGTTGCCTAGTGATAACGCCACCCGGATTACCACTTTAAGCGGAACCCAATGATTTTTATCTGGCTATATATTCACGTTGCTTGGTCTATTCTTGGGATTTTAACAACAAAATTCATCTCTTTATACATGTGGCAGCAAATGCAGACAGCCTCCATGCATGTTACATTCATATCCTCTTTAACTAGTTGCATTGCGTATAGGCGGCTTTGTTGTTGTTGTTGTTGTTGTTGTCGTTTTTAACTCAGATACAATACCTTTACATTGTAACATACTTTTATTTAGCAATGTCCACTATTTTTTCACTGAATGCAAATGAATGAAGACATAGGTCCAAAACACAACACAAAATAATCCAGTTTGAGACTTCTTTAAGTGCCCTGGCTTGGTCGTAAGGAACTCTGGGAACTGTAATTTTGTGAGATATTTATCCTCCTCTGACAGAGAGCTCTGGTGCCACAATAAACTACAGTTCCCAGGATTCCCCAGAGCTGAGTCACAGCAGTTAAGGTGGTCTATTTCTGATGGATTATTTCTCCAGTGTGTTTTGGACTTGAGATTATCCATTTGCTTATACAATACTAGAACTGTTGCAGTTAGAAAGATGGTTGGCATTGTTACAGCACTTCATGAGATTCAAAGTGGTTCACATACATTATCTCAGCAATCCTGACAACAAGCATAGGGAAAGTGTAGCCCTCCACCTGTTGGACAGCAACATCCAATATTTCTCACTATCCAGAGCCAGAGCTGATGGAAGTGCAATCCAGTGATGAAGACTGTACTTTGTTCATATTTGTCTTATCACAAATTTGTAATGAATGCCAGTGATGTGCTATTGCCATATTGTATATCTGGGCATATCTAGCTTGTATTACTCCCATCTAACTGGCCACTGGTAAGGAATCATGAGAGTGTTAGTTCATCAACAGCTGGAGGTCTACAACATTGTTTTACAGCATTGGCTGGTGATTTCCATGTGAAGAGTACAGTGAATCTGCTCTGGATTTTATTCTAGACTTTTAAGAAGCTATCCAAGGATCTGAAGACTCTCAACCAAAATAACCTGAAATGAAACCCATAGCAGATTCACTACACAGTTGACATGGAAGCAACCAGATGACCTTGCTGGTTTAGGCAATGTTTGCATTTAAGAATACCTATCCTTAGAATGGTTCCTAACTAGACCTGATGTTGAAGTGGCAAGCGAATATAGCAGATGATGGTGAAGAAAGTAAGGGGAGGGGGAGTCACAAGGCTTTTTAAATGGAGGGGGAAAATCCTTTCCCTGGCAGTAAATAAAGTACAAAACACACATTGTCACTTGTGTTATAAAAAGCAATGTTTTAAAAATCCACTTCTGCTTAGATGTCTGTGGAGGTGGTAGCGGGAGGGAAATGGGTCCAGCCAGCATCAGAATGTTTTATTAAGCTGCACTCTGACTGCTGTGCAACTCACAAGGG
>NC_056527.1:139174211-139194757 GCF_019175285.1 Sceloporus undulatus
GAGGGAGAGGAAGAATTAAAAATAAACAGTGAAAATCAATTAAAGTTGGCACCATTAAAATGAAGCCTGGGGAAGCGATGCAAGGACTTTTAAAAGGAGAAAGGAACTTCAGAAAATTGCCTCCTATGATAGCAAAAAAGGCTGGTGATTAGATTGGCTCTCGATCTCAGCTCTGACCAAGCCAAAAAAGACAAAGAATGACGGAGAGAAGATTGATATAGAACATCATGCCCCATTTCCTCATTAATTTGCATTTTTTTCAATCCATGAGAAAAGGTAGAGTAAAATATGTCTTTTAAAAAAATATTCATGGGGGGGGGGTGGATAAGTCAAAACATTCAATATTTGAAGTGAAGCAAAAAATAAAATAAAAAAATAGATACCCCATCTAGAATAGCAGCATTTCTAGGCACTTCAGCATATCCCCATGTGACAGGTTTTAATCTGGCAGAACATTTTGGTCCTTCCTAGGCCTCTTTCCTCAGATTCTTAATGCCAAGAATATCATGAATGGAATGTGGGCTATGGATGTGAAGAAACATTATGACGTTATATGTTCTCTACAAGACAAGTTGTTTCAGCATGTCAAAACAGCATTTAGAGAGTTGATAACCTCCCCTCCAAAACACCGACACAAGATTTCTCACATCTTTTCTGAAAACGTGACAATAAACAGAGTGTTTTCTTTTCTCCTCCCCCTCCCATTTTGTGCTACTTGTCTCTGCCCAAAACTGTGCCATCCTTTCCTCCCTTTTAAAATAAGAATTTTGTTATGCAATTTATGCAGTTTGCACAAAAATTGTTCTGAATAATTCAAAGATAGCCATGCTAGTCTGGAAAATCACTATCCAAAGGGATCTTATAGCAACTTTGAGACTTACTGAAAGAGAGAAACTGGTAGCATGAGCTTTCGTAGACTTGGCCCTACCTCCTCGGATACATTTGGCAAATGCCAAAATATGCATCTATAGAAGTAGCCTCAAGTTTTCAAAAGTTCACGCTACCAACTTCTATCTTTCCATTTGTCTCAAAGGTGCTATAAGTTCCCTTTGCATACTGTTCTGAAAAATGTTAAAGTTAAAATGAAACAAATAGAAAATATCTCACTGTTCCAAAAACAAGAGGGAATAGAAAAAGAATGCAATTTCTTGGCCTATCTTGCGAGAAGGAAGAAGCAAGCATTGACACATGTTCTCATCTACATGCAAAGTGTGTGCTGCACCACCAAGTTATGGCCCCTCCTCTTCTCTGAGTGCAGAAAAGGATACAAATAAGTCCTTGTACTAGTAATGAAGCTCATCCTTCAGCTGGAGTGCCAGAGGCTCATGGCTTGCAACAGAAGGGCCTTGCTGTACCTGTGAAACACCAGCGGCCATAGTGTTGCATCTTGCTTTTTGATGCTCTGTCCAGAACTGTCAGCCACACTTTTGTTGGAAGGCAACCAGCGTTCATGGGATATGGTTTCTCTGTTGTGTGTTGAGGGTGTCATAAATTTAAGGGAGGAGGGAGAACCCCAACACATCTGATTAATTACTAGAAATGCTAAATTAAATTAAAAAAAGAAGAGAGTGGGGATGAGAGAGTTGTTTTCCCATTATATTTTCAAACAAAATGAGCATTTTATTGCACATGCAAATCACTCCCTGGGAAGTACTTTCACTTCCTTAATTGTTCATAAATTTAGTGACAGGTGGTTACACAGTAGGTGCAACACCATTATTTTCATTTTTATTACACGCCTTCACTTAACAGGAAAATCTAGCACAAAAGGGGGTCTTTGGGTTGTTGTGTCACGGTGACCTGCGGGAGGCTAGGTCAGAAATTGAAGTTGGCTCTTCAGAACTATCTTTGCCCTCAGATACTCCATGGTGAAATCTGACAGGTCAGATTCATGGATGAGAAACAGCGCACACATTTTGACTCCGTGCCCAAATGCAAGAAGGCCTTTTTGTTTGCAATATTGAATGTACACCCCTCACATGTGACCAGGGGCAGATGTTTGCAGACCCCATTTTTGAATCGTGTATGTCACTGTGATCAAGCTCCAGATGTTCTCCATCATATTGTATTGCTTTGCCCATTGTATATAATTCCGAGGGGGAAATTGTTAAGAAGGTTATTAGAAATGAATATCTGTTTGCATGGGCTATCAGTGGAATACTTATTGGAAGATTGGAACCTGCATATTACCAGGCTAATGGCCAATTTTCTGCTGGAGGCAACAAGACTATGCCTTAAATTTTAATAACGATACTGAAGTTTTATTGTAAATGCATGTTGTTTTTTTTATGCCTAATAAAGGTTGACTGACTGACTGACTGACTATCCAAAAGGTATAGCTCTACAATGCTATCACATACACAGTAGTTTTGTAGTTTTGTGAGGTATTTACCCATATATTTCAGAGCCCTCTGGTACCACAACAAAGTATCAGTCCTGATATTGAATAAGATGGAGCCATAATAGTTAAAGAGGTGTCAAATCACATTATTTCTACATTGCCGATGCAGCCCATGCCTTTTGAAAAGGAAAATGTTCCCTCTTCAAACTTAATTTTACTACTCTCTGACAGAGTCACTTACTCTGTAAGTAAGGCAATGATACTTAATGGATTTGATCTTTACAAATTCCAATACAAATTAACTAGATCTGCATCTCTTGAACTAATGCACAAATGAAATCCTAGTTATCCACCATTTTCAATCTTTCAAAGTGTTTGGACACCGTTCTAATATTTTAAATAGCATTAAAATGTTCTGGTAATTTTCTAAAAACAAAGCAGCATGCCAATAATAGTTTCCAGTTTCTTAATAATCCAGCATTTTAAAGTTCCAAGTACAAATATTTGGATCCCTACAGTAAGTGGGAAAGAAACTGAGAAATATAATAAAATCCACAAAAAATATAGTTTTTATTATTAAGCATATTAAGGAAGACTAAGACACTATTAAAATAATGTGCCTTCCCTCGCCAATTATACAGTACAGTTTTTCCACATGAAGGGTAGAAACATCAGGCCTGCAAGATCTATCCTACAAAGTCCTGGGATTTGTAGTTTGATGAGACACCAACGCTCTTTGGCAGAGATGGCTAAAAACCATGTAAAGCTACAGATCCCAGAATTCGACAGGACGGAGCTATAACACTTAATGTGGTGCCAAACTGCATTATTTCTGTAGAGTATATGCACCCTTTGAAAGGCAATTTGGAGGGAGCGAAAAGTAAGTGAGGAAGGAGAAAAAGTGAGGATGTGATATAATTTGAGGATCAGAGTTTCAAGGAAAGCAAGTAAAAGTGAAACTAAATCAATAAAGGGAAAGTGACTGAGGCCCTGTACACACTGGTCTGAAAGGCTGGCATTTGGGTAGAGTCAGGGCACCCTGATGCCACTCCACATGGTGCACGGTGTCATGGCGCACCTCCAGCACTGTGTCCATACAATGCAGCACCAAAGGAGTGCCCTATAGCCATGGCAATGCGGCTATGGTGTCCTTTCAAGGGTGCAAAAAGGAGCTGCTTTTTGTGGCTCCTTTTTGCGCCCTTGAAATGCCGGATTTGGCCCGGGGCATGATGTTGCCACAGCTGCTATCCGGCTATGTATCTGCACAGCTCCTGAGTCAAGGAGTAGGAGGCTTAGAGTCAGACCCATCTCTATGCTTAGGATCATGCCTGATTATTATGTAGTAGAGGGTTTGTCCATCCCTCCAGCATCCTCTACTGAGGTAAGTTCTACTCTTCCATATCACTCCTGCCCACCTTGACTGCACAGATGACTTTTCCAGAGGTCAGTTACATTACTTTTTGGAATGCTGGCATAAGCACTGGTGATGCTGTGGATTGTAGTCCAAAATTTAATTTTACCAAGCTCTGGATAACTCATTAGCCTGCCAAACACAGAATTAATCTTAAAACATTGGAGACCCTGATGGACCAAGACCCTGAGGCCCAGTATGTCTTTATAGTCTTGATTCCCAGCACAATAAAGATGTTCAGTTAAAATAGTTAAAATGATCCCTGAGCACATTACAGTGTTGAAAAGAGGCAGCCTTTTGAACATATGCTTTACATGCTTTGGTGACTCTGACACCATATATATATATATATATATATATATATATATATATATATATATCTCCTTTGTAACTGTGATACAGAAGCATATTCAAAAATCTTTGTGGGAAATGAAATAGTTCTTTATTAGTTTCACTCTTTGCTTGCCATGTGTGAAGCTGTGATTGAAAGATCACATGTTCTGGAAGGCATTATGCAGTTTAGAAATGCCTGGCGGAATTGCTTCATAACCGCTGTTTTGAAGACTCCTCTGGAGCGTTACAATATTGTGTATTGTGAAGACTCTTGCTTTTATTATTTAAGAAAAACCTTATTCTTGTAGCTTTTATTTCTGCCTCATAACAATAAAAATTAAACCAAAGAATATATTTTCCCTGACCCAGAACCAATTCGAATTTCAATTTTTTTTTATTTCTGAAGCACTGTGAAAGCAATTATCCGTGATTATTTTTAAACCAGAGACAATAAGCATGAAAAAAATCAGTATGTACACCATGGACGATGATGGCTCTATCATGCCACCTTGAATTCCACAAGCATACTTTTTACTGTCTCCAAATTTGCAGTTGGCTCTATCTAGCAGATTCTTCATAATGGCACCTTAAGCACTGTTCTGTATTGTACATTGTGCTTATTGTATCATTGAAACACCATTGCGAATATTCAACTCACCCCATCGCAAAATCTCGTTTCCCAGGGATGTGTGGATGCCTTCAGTTTCATTCCATTATTTTACTTATATGCTCTGGATTTCACTCTGTTTGAATTCTGGCAAACATTTCAGTGTCTAGAATTGGAATATGAGTAGGTGTCCTCACAATCATAATTGAAAAAGAGGGACAGACATAATTTAAATCAGTGGGAGATGTATATAAATAACTAGACGAATCAACCAGTAGAAGGTCAAAACCTTGTCCATGGAGGCTCTGTATCTTCCTGGTCCATAAGTATCTTCCTAAAATGGAGCCTAAAAATCCAAACTAGAAGTCCATAGCGTTGAGTCATGGTGTCAAACCAGATTGTTTCTGCATTGCGGATGCAGCCACTCTGACCAGTGGTGACATAATCAGGAAACATGCTGGAACAGCTCAACAGAGAGCCCAGCTAAGAGGGAAATGGTCTAGGTTGAAACGGATTAAAAAGCAGAGCAGAAGCATGGCACAGTGGGGACAGAATGTGGAAGAAAAGTAGGGATGGAAAAAATATTTAAAAACAATAACTTGAAACACAGGACTGTAATTGCTTTTTTTTTTTTTTCATCACAGCAGCATATCTAGAAATAGCTAGATGTTGGAAAGCAGGCAATCTAACAATAGACAATTGGTGGGAAAGAGTGTGGGACTCTTGGCCAATGGAGAAACTCTCCTATACAATATTATACAATACAATATTATACAATGCAATAGACACAAGAGACATAAGAGAAAAGACACAGTCTATGATGGCTGGTCAAAATTGATTGACAATATTAATAATCGTTCACCACAACTGCTCTGGTGGACCTATGGAAAGATGCATTGTGTCTTGATTACCGTCATAAGAATAGAAATTCTGTGCAGAAATGTTATTTTCTGCACAGAAGAGTCTGCTATGAAACACAACCACATGTAAGTTTTTAATGGTTAGATAAGTACTGAGTTGTGAAAAGGCTTAGAAAACTAGGTTTAAGAATTTAGTGGGAAGACGAAAGTAGTTTTGCTAAAGAGGAATTGCTAAAATTGATACAATAATCATTGCTTCATTGAAGAACAGAAAATAGTGATGAATAACATCTCTAGAGGAAAACCAAAGCCTTAAAGATAATGGAATAGGTCAGAAAGCAGGTGCAAGAAAGCAGGTGATATATGAGCAGACTAGAAGAGAAGAAAAGCAAGTGGAGGAGAGGAGGAAGAACAGTCCCTCGAGGGGGAAAGTAAAGCTGGGAAGCAGAAACAAAATCCCAGCGCACTTCTGACCAGTCACAGTAGAAATATAGGAATAGGAGATCTCTCTGGCCACCTCTTGCACCTATTCTGGGGTAACTGTGTTGAACTTCATTTACTTGAGCCTGGATCAAACAGGTGGGAACAGGACAATGATAAGGTCTGAACTTTAGAATGATCTTAGGAGATTCGTGAGACAAAGAAGGTAGAAAGGTGTAGTCTTCCAGCAATTTTTGGCTCAGATGTTACATGCCTGGCTTCTTAGCAGAAACTGAGAGCATAAATGCACCCATAATCTCTCAAAAAATAGGAATTCATTGCTTCCTGAAATAATGCATTCCGTGGAAATGAATGTAAATGGATGTTTATCATATTCCTCCAAGGGGAGGCAAGGACAGTCTAGATATATTTTTTGAAAGAACAGGGGGAAAACAACAACAGCCCATACCCTCTGAAATGAAACCACAACCAAACTGCTAGGCCTAATGATGGCCCAAGGAGCTGCTTGCCTGGTTGAGAAATTTGACAACAATCTTTTGTTGACCAAACTCTGCTTGTCAGATGTACTTAATCCATTATCTTGATAAAATCAACTCTGACTACACTCTTAGATTGCGCTGTCACCAAAATTGATTTTATCAAATGAGATAATCTTTGCTGTCAGCTAGCAGCACTTGGTTAAAGCTCTTAATTTTCCCCCTCTAACACCTATTTGTTTCATATGCTGGAACATGGCATGGGGTTGTACGGCTCAGTACCGCAACTGGAATCCTCTTTCTGTTCTTCTCATCTCTCTATCTTTCTCTAAATTCCAGCTGCAGGCTGAGAGATCAGGACTGTGACAAGGAGGAAGAAGGTGAACATTTTTCCTTCCATTGCTTCCCCCCTTGAAAATCCTCTCTGAAGTTACCTTTTGCCCCTAAAGCTGCTGCACCCTATAGTTCACCTCCATTTAACTATTCCATTGCTCATTCCTTACACCAAATCATTCATGAAGAAGCAAATGTGCTCTGGCATTCCCAGTATGGCTCCATGATAGGTTTCACATTTTATAACCCTTTGTTATGAGAATGATCCATTTATTGCTGTGTTCTTTTTCCTGTTCGTTGGCCTTTTACTGAACCATAAGTAGACCTTACAGAAAAGTTCAAAGAAAGCTTATGCTTCTCTGTGCGGGGGCTGAGAGAAATTCTCAGAGCAGATTAAAGTGACAGGAAGCTTTTGGAAGTCAAACAAACACCTTCGACAATGCTGTGCCTGAAACTTGAAAAGTGGTGTTTTGAGGGATGGTTGAAATCATTGACTGTTTTCTATGACTTGGAAACATTATTCTGAGTTTTGTGCAAGAAAAGGGCACCCTTCAGGAGAACAGGGGAGTCCAGATGCCTGAGAAGCTACTAAGTGAAGATACAAGGAGTTGTAAAGGCTGCCTCTCCCCTCTGCCTAAATAATGTCTCCCTAGTGAGTAGGGTGAATGAATGCACTATCTCCAAAGGAAGCATGGAGATATATATATATATATATATATATATATATATATATATATATATATATATATATGCTAATGATAAAAAGCATTCCTATCCCAGACCTAATAACATTTTTGATGGACTCAACCAGCTTGAATTTGATGGCCCCTAACAAGACTGATGGCAGATCCATGGCCATCCTTTGTATTTGAGAAATAATTAAACATTTGCAAAATGACAGTTTTCAAATGGAAAATCTGACTTGAGCTTCTTCCAGAAATAATGATGCAGTTGTTATAGCAGCTCCCAGAGACAAACACTTACTTCCTTTTAAAACTGAGTAAAAAGAGAGCAAGAAAAGAAAAGGAAACACAAAGTTTGGGACTGTGTATTGTGAGTTGCTGAGTACAGACCACTCGCAGTAAGTGACAATTAATGCCTTCCCCGCTTCTATGTATTTTTCCACTGATGTATTGTTATTTCCCCCCAATGAAAAACACTAATAGAATACTGGTCATGATAGACCAACAACACTTATTGCTGTTATCATGGCTTTGACTTCTTTGCCGCATTATTATTGATGGGAACTTCAATAACGCCACAGTCAAAAACAAAGAGTCGGGTGCATCAGGCGTAGCAGGGAGTAGACTAACAGTATTTTATTTGCAGCCCCTTCATTTTATTCTTCTGATGGTATAAAAGGACTCCAAGACCAGTTGTTTTAGTACAAGCAATTCATTCCCCGATGCTATGCGGGAGAAAATATCTTGAAAGCATTGACTGATGCTGTTGGAAATAGGGACTCTGTGGCTTAAGACTGGAATTTTCTGCAGCAAACTGATCTCCCAGAGTTGGTTCTGCTATGAGGGTGAGTCTGATAGTTGCCTATGGATTCAGGGCACTGGAGAGTAGCAAATTCAGTGCTCCTTGTGCCACCTGAAAAGGGATTTTACTATTCTGGGTTGCTGCTGCTTCACATAGGTCTCCTGAACTGGACTGTCCACCAGCCCCTGAAAGAGGGAGAAGAAGGAGGAAGAAGAAGAGGCAGAGGTAGTAGCAGGCACAGATCCCCTTCTTCTCTGCTCTGTCAATCTGGCTGTTTCTTGAATGCACAGATAATTCCCTTAGCCGTTCCTTTTCAAATTAAATGTAAATAAATGCACACAACCTAAAATTCCCATCTTTGAACAATATGCACAAATAGCCTTTAGTCAGTGGGGGAGGAGGAGTAAGGCAGGGAATACATTAGGAACAAAGTTGTAGCAGAATATGTGCTGATTTGCATGTGAGAAGAGAACGCAAGTGCCTGGAACCCAGTGTGAAACAAAGATGAGAAGAAAATTCACGTGAGATTTGGAGCAGCACAACAAAAGTGAGAAAGATTTCCACATCCCTCTCCGCAGCCCTGGCCTCAAGGTCAAATTCAGATGATGAGGAGCTATCAAAAATGAAGGTACTTGCTGCTGAGACTAAACATGTAGATCATGCTTCAGATTAGGCCAAAGCTTTCAGAGGGGTACTCACCAAAACAGAGCCTAAAACCCACATCCTCTTAACTCTGAGCCCAAGAAGATAACTACCTCTCTCCATGTGACCTTTCCAGTCCAATTGTTCTGAGAACCAAGCAGGAGCAAATGAAAAATGCCTATCAGATTTTGCTGTTTTTCTATCAAAGGGGCCAAAGCATAGAGGACATAGATTGGATGCCAAGACTCTGAATGACCTAGTTCACTTCCAGCTTCCCTTGAAGCAAGTTGATGACTTGGATATATCCTTGGCGGTGCATTCACTAGCCTGCCATGCACCTTTTCCCATACTGTTTTGTTAGCTCCTGTTGTGACTAAGACAGAACAAGCTTGGTTCAGTGGGGTATAGTCTTCATCTGGGGCTTTGTCACTTGACTGCAATTCAAGTAATTATAAGGAAATTTTAAGGAAAAAGAAGAGTTGCCAAATGGCAGGCTTATCCCTATGATTGTTGTCTCTTTTGGCCATCCAACTATCTCCCCCTTCCCTAATTTGCAAAGGAAATAAAGACAACAGATCTGAATTGTCACTCCCTAGTTTGCTCTCTCACCCACCTGGTTCTTTATATAGGTACCTTCACTTTCCTAGCACGGTTTAACTCCAATAGTTATATATGTATTTCTTGTTCCTCTTCCTGACTTTGTGTGGAGTCCCCTAATTAGTTCCTGGGTGATGACATCTCTGACAGCTCCATCGTTCCACCTTCAGCAAGAGGAGAAATGGTTTGAGATCCTCCCAGGGATATAAATAGCTTATCGTTATCCATCTATCTACCAATATATGTGTAGAAATGGAGGCGGTAGAAGAAGAGCAGTTGACAGAGATGGTCTTGGTCCAACCTTTGTTAGGGGTCGCAGTTGAGATTCCTGCCAATGACAGCTGCACCAGATGAAGGGCACAGCTGCATGTCAGAGGCGGCAAATTATAAGAATAGCTGACAATTCATTTATCCGACATGAGGAACGACAGAGAAGATAAAGGTACAAGTGGGCAGGAGGCAGTCTGAGGGAATAGAAGGAGTCAGAGTGTCCCGAGGAAAGTAGTTAGATTCTAAAGAAACTGAAAGTTCACCTAGATAATGAAATTCTAGTTATACATCCAGTGAATAGGAGGCTCTTCCATGATGTGTGGGTATGCACATTTGCTGCACATACATACACCACTTGCACATACACAAACACCCAAATGGCTACTATTTATGTATTATTCTTTTTTTAAAAAAAATACACACTAAATGCACTCTGAGATTCTATACATTCATTATTTGGACGGGAGACTCTGCTCTTCGATCTCTATTAGTTAAATTCAGATTGGTAAATAGAAGGCATAGGGTCTTTCAGAGCTGGCTCCACCAAGTTCCTTCTCTTTCTGTTTTGCAGCAACATTCTGTATGACCTTTTTTGGTATGGATTATTGTTATCTGATTGTGGTTTGTCTTGCGTCTCTTAAGTGGTACACTTTGATGGGTCTTAACCCAATCCTGGGTTCCAACTTTTATATTTTAAAGGTCGTGTAAATAAATACAGTAGCATATAGCATATGGAAACAAAGATTTACTGGTGCTTTTAGCTTTTCTATGCAGAGAAACTGTTTCCTGCACAGAAACTTTTATTTTATGTGCAAATTAACCATGTCTGATTTTTACGCAGAACAAATGCCAAATTGCAAATACCCTTTGAAAACAGTGTGACTTTTGAAAACTTTCTCACAGTGACTGAATGACTGAATGACTTGTTTCCTCTGAGTTCCTAGGGAGCTCCACTCTGTTCTTGTCCAGTCCAAAGCCAACTTAGGTTCAGACATTTAAAAAAGCAGCAACCCTATATTGCCGTATTCCATCTAAAACATTGCCCTTCTCTGCCTCTCTGAGCAATCCCAGGGCCAGTCAGGAGGAAAGAAGCAAATGTGCAATTCCCCCCCCCCCCCCAAAGCTTGTTGAATTCTATGGCCCATAAAATTCATTCTCTTCTCAAGTCTTAACTTCTGTGACCACCAATCAGCCAAACAAAAGGTTTTGCAATACCTTTCCTGAAATGCATTCCAAGCCCTTTGGTTGACCTATCTTAACTGTGAGACAGAAGAAAAACAAATGTTGAGATAAGAAGTGTGTAGAAGAATCTGGGGTATATGCCTAATTTATCCATTCATTTAAACAAATTGTGTCTGTGCGTGTCTGTGACAGTTACTTCAATGAGTAGATTGGATGGGCACTACTGAATGGTAAAGTTGCACAGTATGACTCAGTAACATGTGCACTATGCCTGATCATTATTCAAAATACCTGACATTTTGGACAATATGACACTACACTGTTATAGTGCTATTTTTTTCACTTTTACTACTTTGGCTGTCTCCTGTGGCATTCTGGGATTTGTAGTTTAGTGAGGCTTAAGAGCTCTCTGGTTGAGAATTCTAAATGCTCCTCCCTAAACTGCAAATGCCTAGATTCCACAGAGGTAGCCACAGCAGTAGAAGTAGTATAATAGCACTATAACAGTATAGTGCAGTAGACAATTAGATACTTTCATCCGAGTCATCAAGCTGTCTTTCAATACTTTTTTCCCAGCTACCCATGCATCTCTCCACTCCCCTGCATTATTAGGGCATCAAAAGAAATTCACCCAAACTTCTGCTCAACAGGTTCCCTTCCTGGACTTGTTGAGTTTGTCTCAGTGATGGAGTCTCCTTGGCTTGTGATACTGGGGAACATCAACATTCATGTGGTCATTGCTCTGTTAGGAGCAGCTCAGGACTGCATGTCCACCATGACAATCATGGGTCTGTCCCAAGTAGTATCTGGTGCTACCCATGCTGCAGGATACACTCTGGACCTGGTTTTCTTTTCTGGCCAGGATTATGGTGATGTGGTTGTATAGGAACTTTGTGTAATTCTGTCCTCATGGACTCATCACTACCTGTTGAGATTTAGACTTGCTGGGACTCAGAGCCTCTGCAAAGGTGGTGCTGATCAAGATGGTCCAGATAGATCCCTGATGATTCTAGGGAGATTCCAGTTGACTTGGTAGGTGATCCTCTTGAAGCCCTGATTGATCACTGAAATAAGGGAATAGCCAGGACAAGATTGCCTCCATGTATCAAAGCCAGGCAAGTCCTCTGGTTCACTAGGGAGGAGATGGTGATTAAATAAACTAGTTGGAGATGAGAGAGATGATGATAGAAGACTCAGAGCACATCTGACTGAATTTGAGCTAGAGCTCACTGGAAGGCCTATGATTTGGAGATGGTAGCAGTGAAGACATTATACTTCTCTGACACAATTGCATCTGCACAGTGTCATCCAGCAGAGCTTTTCTCAAGTGGTCGTGGGACTTTTGCACTACATCTGAAAGACTGTATCTCCTGCCAACAATCTAAGATCTACAGGGGAAGGCTTTCTCTTGGTCCTGTCACCATCACAGGTTTGCTTGGTGAGAATATGACAGAGAGCCTTCTCGGTGGCTGCTCCTATCCTCTGGAATTCTCTTCCATGGGAAGCTAAGATGGGCCTCTCCCTGCTTTCTTTTTAATGGCAGGCAAAGGCCTTTTTTGTTTAAGTAGGCTTTGAAAGGGTATGTATGGGATGTATGTTTTATTTATCTTTTTAAAGATTATACAATCTATGTCTTTCAAATGATTTTATACTGTTCAGTGTGTGGCTGTTCAATTGTTTTTAAATATTTATTGTTTAGGGTTTTAAAATATTTATTGTTAAGGTTTTTTGACTTTCTTTGGGAGCCACCTTGGGTCCCAGTCTGGGAAGAAAGGCAGCATACAAATGAAATAAAACAAATAACAATAAATAAATAGTTGGGAAACATTTTTTAATATAAAGAAACCAGACACAGTGGCACCAACCACAACCTGCTAGTGCTTTACAGTACTCACTGAATCCCTTCTGCTTTGTGGGATGCTAATGGTCTCTGCTAAATTTAGTTCCTGCATTATAACTGTGAACTCCCATCACCACAGGTTTCTGAAGGGGGGGGAACAGCTACAAATAAACAGCAACAAAAAAAAAAACCTATGTGGGAAAGTGTGATGGCAGGATGAGTCAGCCTTTGTGTCTTTCGTGTGCTTCAACTTTGCATTCAGTAAATAATTGGGATGTAATGACTAAAGGGCTGTTGTTCACACAAAAGGCTTGGGTGACAGCTTAGAAAAAAGCTGTCAGTCAGAGCAAAATTGACTCAGAAGTTCTCCTTGGAGTACAACATATTTCTGCAAGAGACAACTCATCAATAGTAATGTTGCTGGGTTTTTTAATTTTGTAGAAATCTGCTATTACTTGTGTTTTCTGAGATCCTCAGCTGCTTTGCAAACTATACATGCATTTATTACTAGAACATGCATCTATATTAACACAGGGATGAGCTGCCATCAGTTTTGTGCAGTCGGTTATTATTATTGTCTCAGGGATCCACCTACACATTTTATATTTAGTGTGCTGAACCTCTTAGTACCTCTTTAAGAATCTATGGTGCTTTCTGCACTGGCATTTGGGATGTCCGGAGGACGTCCCATTTTAAAAAAGGGGCGTCTCTTATAGACGCCCCTGGGCCTAGTACGGACTCCATCCGTACAAGATGGCGCCGGCCCTTCTACATGGCCGGCGCCATCTTTGCGATTCGGACGCTGAGCGTCTGTACGCATCGTGTCCCTTGTGACGTAGCGAGTGCGCCCCTGGCGTCTCGCTACGTCGCAAACGCGACGGAAAAAGAAGCTCCATTTTGGAGCTTCTTTTTCGGTCTGCGCGGGAGTCGGGCCATCTGAAGGCTTCGGCTCCCCCGCGGACCAAGCGGCGACGGCGGCAGAGCACCGCAAAGTGGCGGTATGTACCCCGCCTAATTTTCCTTCTTCATCTTGGGACAGAATGAGTTGGTTTCTCCCACAATCATTATTTTAAAGGAAAGCACCCATTCTTTCTATTCCTTTTATGAAGAAATATGCAAATTTTAGCACATTTTTATTAAAATCGAATAAAATCTTGACCATCTATACTGGTCAAATTCAACAGGTACAATTATTCACAGAATGGTGAGAACCTTACCATCTTTTACTTGTTTGCCATATAAAGGTGAGGAGCCTTTGAGGATAAAAGTGCCAGGTAGAGATGAGGTGCTTTTCAGGGGGGGAAAGCTGGCAACCCTAATTTGGCAGAAGGAGCATGAGAGGAGAAGAGAAGATTAAGAGGTGATATGATAGCCCTGTTTAAATATTTGAAGAGATGTCATATTGAGGAGGGAGCAAGCTTGTTTTCTGCTGCTCCAGGGACAGGACCCGGAACAATGGATGCAAGCTCCCGGAAAAGCGATTCCACCTCAACATTAGGAGGAACTTCCTGACAGTAAGGGCTGTTTGACAGTGGAACAAACTCCCTTGGAGTGTAATGGAGTCTCCCTCCTTGGAAGTCTTTAAGCAGCGACTGGATGGCCATCTGTTGGGGATGCTTTGATTGAGATTTCCTGCATGGCAGGGGGTTGGACTGGATGGCCCTTGTCTCTTCCAACTCTACTATTCTATGATTCTATGATTCTAGGAGCTGGTAGGGTGACAATGAGTCCCTAGTATTCCTGAAGAATAATTTGGTCTGAAACTAATGGGAGCCATTGTTCTCTATGGTAAATGGCACCCACATTGAAATAGCTGCAGAACAAATACCTCTGCAGATTCAGTACAAATTCTGGCTGGAGGAAAAGTCAGAACACAAAGCTATTGTGGCAGCGATCACAGTGCCTTCTGTGAGGTGTAATTAGAAGTTGGATGCTTAGTACTTTTTTATCTCTTTGATTTTTAAGATTCCCTTCCCCAGAATAAATAAGTGAAATGGTGCATTGGTGATCCTTGTCTGATTAAAAGGTAGCCGGTCTTCAAAGGGCTACTTCAGTTGCACCGATGTCAAGCAGGCATTTGTAAAACCTGTTGATTGTATGTGACATTATCATCCCTTGCAGGAACTTTACTCTCTGCATTATCCTGAACACAATCAGAGCAGTTCTTTATTTGTTTCAAAATCCGCCCAAGTGTTCATGGGAAGTGTGGCAGGGCTAGCGCGTGCCAAGTTTCTGGTGTGAAAAGTATTAATTAGACTGTCAGGTGAATTGGGTTTAAAGCTGCTGAAGAAAGAGATAAATTATTGTTATTGAATTTGGCGGCATCATTTTCACATTCATTTTTGCCATGTGGCTTTTTGAACAAACAAGAAATTATGGAGTGAATGTGTGTATGCGTGTGTTTTTTTTCCCTTTTGGCCCAACAAGCATCCTGTATTAGCTTATCCTTGATTAATATTACACGAAGTTGATGGAATTCTCTAAGGGCTGCTTGGTGTTGAAATGAGATTGTTAACCAACGAAATCTGTTGCTACTTGCTTCCTCTGCTTTCTTTCGTTTGCATTCCATTTAGTTTTAATGGAAGTGCCTTAAAAGGAAACAAGTCTATTAATAAAATGAAAAGAAAAATGAAATACTAATCATATCCCTCAGCTCTTATAGGAAGCTTTTCAGCCATAAATCTAAGAGCTTCTCTGGATGGGGCTACGCTGGTATTATCCTTCTTTTTACAAAGGAGAAAATGACACACAAAAGAAGGGGAAATAAATCAGCATTTATTGTGAGAAGGAGTGTCCTGAAAGATCCTGAACATACAGTGAATGGTACAGATTGTCAAAGAAACAAAGATTTCCTGAAATTTTGTATTTGTCAATATATAACATATAGAAGCACATTTAAAAATTGTTGATGTGATCAAAATGGGAATTCAATGTATCTCCCTAGAGTGGGAAAAATTGTGACCATCCGTACCAGCTCTCCAATGCCTAGTCTGCCAGAAATGGGCAATTAATAATTTTCTACAGTAATTAAAGTATAATTAATTTACATTACAATTGAAGCTCAATGAGACATAACTTCAATCCTTTTGTGATGCAATGGGAACTTTTAGTTACCTTTATAGTCGTGGGGGTGTGGCCTCAGTAAATGTTGAATCACATAGTTCAAGTGTTCACTTGTGCTGCATCCCATGCTGGTGCCCCATGCTCTCATGTGGACGTTTAGGTTGACAATGAGGTGGATGGTTATGGTTACCAGGCCAGCAGCATCCCACTCTGTGAGATTTCAAGGATAAAAGCTGAGAGCAGGGACCAGGGAATTTCCTGTGTCATGTCACAGAGGTGGGGCAGGGAAAATAATAATAATAATAATAATAATAATAATAATAATAATAATAATAAATATTTATTTATATCCCGCCTCTTCCGATTGAGGATCGAGGCAGGTAACAACAAAAAAATACAATATACAACAATAAAAACAAGCCCCACAAAACCACGACCCAACCCTCCCTCCCAACTATAAAATTAAACAGTAAAAAAAAAAAGTTTAAAAAGTACAAACAATACATCAAAGTTAAAAACAAATCACACATAAGAAAAGCAATAAAAGGGGATTCAATTGGGTCTGGACATTATCAATCGGGGAAGGCCTGCCAAAAGAGAAAGGTTTTTGTCTTCTTTTTAAAAGCCTTGAGTGAGGATAATTGGCAAATCTCTTCTGGCAGGTCATTCCAAGCTTTTGGAATGGTGACAGAGAAGGAACTCCGGGAATTTCACCACCAGACTGGTCTTTCTATATTGTAAGAGGTTTTTTTTTGGAGGATTGGAGTGTACGGGAAGGATTGTATGGGAGGAGGCGTTCTTTCAAGTAGACTGGACCCAGGCCATGTAGGGCTTTATAGGTGATAACCAACACCTTGTACTGTGCCTGGAAGCTAATGTAGTGATTTTAAAATAGGTGTAATATGGTCGAACTTGGATTTTCCAGCAACCAGTCTGGCTGCCATGTTTTGTATCAGTTGGAGCTTCCGGATGTGGCACAAAGGTTGCCCCATGTAGAGTGCATTGCAGAAATCGAGGAGAGAGGTTACTAGAGCATGTACTACCGTTTCTAGGTTCCGCTGCTCCAGGTAGGGGCACAACTGCAATATCAGCCGAAGCTGATAGCAGGTACTCCTGGCTGTCACATCAATCTGAGAAGACAGTTGAAGCGACGAATCCAGGAGCACCTCCAAACTGCGGACACAGTCTTTCAGGGGAAGTGTAAACCCATCTAGAACTGGCAAACTTATCTCCATACCCGGATTGGGGTTACCTATCAGGAGTACCTCCGTTTTATTTCAATTCAGCTTGTCTATTTTCCCTCATCCAATCCATTACCGAATTCAGGCAGTCATTCAGGGGGGAGATGCCCTCCTTGGTCACTGAAGCAGTCCGAGACATAGAGAAATAAATTTGGGTGTCATCAGCGTACTGATAACACCCCGTCCCATGTCTCTGGATGACCTTACCCAGCGGCTTCATGTAAATGTTAAACAGCAAGGGGGACAGAATAGCACCCTAAGGAACGCCAGATGTCAGCTCTCTCATAGAGGACCAGCCGTCCCCCAGCATCACCATCTGGAATCTGCCCTACAGGTAGGAAGGTAGCCACTGCAAAGCAGAGCCAGTGATTCCCAACTCTCTCAGGCATTCCAGAAGGATACCATGGTCTATGGTATTGAAGGCCGCTGAGATGTCCAAGAGCACCAACAGGGCCACACTTCCCCTGTCAATGCACAGACGGAGATCATCGACCAAGGCGACCAGGGCAGTCTCCACTCCGTATCCCGATCTGAAGCCAGTTTCAAATGTATCGAGATTATTGGTGTCATCCAAGATTGCTTGGAGCTGGTTTGCAACCGCCCTCTCGATCACCTTACCCAAAAAGGGAAGAAGAGATACTGACCGATAATTGTTTTTGTCCAGGGGATCAAGAGAAGGTTTCTTTAGAATGGGTTTCACCACTGCCAATTTCAGGCTCGATGGAAAACACCCTTCCCTGAGGGAGGCATTGATTATGGATTGTAACAACTTAAATTGCCTGACCTCCCTGGATGGCCATCCAAGATGGACAGGGATCGAGAGGGCAGGTGGTCTTTTTGACCTTACCAAGCAGCTTGTCTACGTCATCAGTATTCAAAGACTGAAATTGATCCAAGATAACTTCATTAACGGAGTCACTAGACACCTCTCTTGTTGACGTTGTACTAATGCCGGCGTCTAAGTCGGCCCTTATCTGAGAGATTTTATCTGCAAAGTGGTCATTAAAAGTGTCACAGCAGGCTCTCGTAGGTTGAAAAAGAGGATTCAAGGTGGAAGGAGTTTGAGTCAACTTCTTAACTACCTTGAATAGCTCAGCTGGACGGGACTTTGCAGACGCAATAGATGCAGAGTAGAAGGACTTCTTCGCTGCAGCTATTGCCACTCGATAGGCTTTAAGAAAAGTCCTATGATATGTCTTGTCAGATAAACGTAGAGTCTTCTACCAGCGGCACTCTAGTCGTTGTCCAGCCCGCTTCATCCTTCTAAGATCTTCAGTGTACCAAGGATTTTGATTCGGAGCGGGCTGGAAAGGACTCTTGGGAGCAATTGTGTCGATAGCCTTGGAAAGATCTTTATCCCAGGTGGTTACCAAGGTTTTGACAGAGTCGCCGATGTTGCCTTCTATTGAACCCTCTAGGGCTTCTTGGAACCTTTTGGGTTCCATCAGCCTTCGAGGGCAGACCATTCTAATAGGTCCACCACTCCTGAGGAGAATGGGGATAGTTGCCTTCAGTCCAATCTTGACCAGGAAGTGATCCATCCATGACAGAGCGGAGGTGGAAAGCATTTCTGCCCACGAATATTCCTGATCCGTACAAAAGACCGCATCGAGGCTATGACCTGAACAGTGTGTCGGCCCAGAGACTATCTGGGATAGGCCCATGTTAGTCATGGCCAACATGAACTCGCGAGCTGCACCAGTGAGATAAGAAGAACTGGTCTCGAGGGGGATGTTGAAGTCCCCCAGCACAAGAAGCCTGGGTGTCTCCAACAACAGCTCCGAGACCAGTTGTGTCAGCTCGGCTAGGGAGTCTGTTAAGCTACAGGGTGGTCGATAAACCAACAGAATCCCCAGGCTTTCTCTGGCCTTCAGGCGGAAGTAAATACATTCAATGTGGTCAGTTCTATGGATAGCCTTAATAGATATGTACACCTTGGCTTCATTCTAAATCGATGAATCGATTCGGAATTGATTCGGAAAGGAGAGGGAAAAAGTCCCCCTTCTTCCATGCCAATTGCCCTGAGATTTGTCTCCCAGAGTAACATGGCAATGCCCTATGATGTCAGCCAGTGCCCTCAGATTTGATGACCTTGTGAATGGAAAAAGCATGTGTTTTGTACAACAGGCTTGGTTTCTTAAGACAACTGTGAGACTTTGGGAATACTCTGGCCAAAAATCCACAACAAACTTCAGATGAAGCAGAAAATTTATTGATAGAACTGGAACAAAGTATCCTTGCCACGTCTTTGCCAAAACTGAAGACCCAGAATGAAATCAGAACCTTAAGATTCCCTCCAACCCCTCCCATTGAGTTGTTTCCCAGCATCTTTCCCTTTGATGTAGGATCCCTTCCTTTGATTTGTAAAAGAGAGGAGGGGGGGTTTGACCATTTGGTTCCTGGCTTTTCCTGTGGCCAGAGATCTAAGGCTGCATACCGGATTGGGCTCAGATTCCCAATTGCCCCTCATAATTTACCTGCTGCCATGTCCTACGTGACCATCCGGTTCGTTCCCCATGGAACCCTTCCCCACTCATTTCAAAGTTGCTGCCTATTTGGTTATGTGCCTATCTATCTATCTATCTATCTATCTATCTATCTATCTATCTATGCATCTGTCTGTTCATCTATCTATCTATCTGTCTGTCTGTCTGTCTGTCTGTCTGTCTGTCTGTCTATCTCTCTCTCTCTCTCTCTCTATCTATCTATCTATCTATCTATGCATCTGTCTGTTTATCTATCTATCTGTCTGTCTGTCTGTCTGTCTGTCTGTCTGTCTGTCTGTCTATCTCTCTCTCTCTCTATCTATCTATCTATCTATCTATCTATCTATCTATCTCTATAGTTATCTATCTGGCCATCTATTTACCATCTATCTATATATCTATCTATCTGGCAGAAGACACCCTGAATACTTACTGAAGGTGGATTCTGACAGTCTGCCTCCCCAAGCCCTATCGCCCTCCTTTTGGCTTGTCAGGATAAGCCAGATGGAACTCTTTAACCAACTTGTCAGCATTTACATCTTTTACATTCACCCATTCAGCCATGTCTACAGGGAAATGTTTCCACTGCACCAAATATTCTAATTGCCCCCGCATCATTCTAGAGTCCAACACTTTTACAATTTCAAAATGCTCTTCTCCTCCAATCAGCAGAGGCAGTGGTTCCATTTTTTCCTCGTCTTCGTTACTCCTCCCAATCGCTGGTTTCAACAAACTGAAATGGAAAACATTGTGTAAATGTTTATACATTTTTGGGAGGTCTAACTCGGCCGTCACCTCTGTGATTAGCCGTTTGACCTTAAAAGGTCCCACAAACTTAGGTCCCAATTTTTTGCAAGGCAGCCGACACTTCAAGTTTTTTGTCGATAGAAAAACTTTGTCCCCCACTTTGATATCCCAACTTGGTTTCCGGTGTTGAT
>NC_056527.1:139194857-139195188 GCF_019175285.1 Sceloporus undulatus
CTGACCATCTGTAGCTGGGTGAAAAGCTGTGCTCAGCGCTAATTGCACCCCCAATTTGTCCTGTAAACACCTCCAAAATTGAGAGATAAAGGTTCCACCTCTATCGGAAATTATCTTATCTGGTAAACAGTGTAACCGGTACACATTTTCTATGAACATGTCCGCCAACCGTGGCGCGCTGGGTACCCCCTTACACCCCACGTAATGCACTTGCTTGGAAAACAAATCTGCGATCACCCAAATGGTGTCCTTGCCCTTGCTGTCAGGCAAGTCGGTAATAAAGTCCATGCCTATGTGTTGCCAGGGCCGAGTGGGGGTTTCCAATGGCCTT
>NC_056527.1:139195288-139195821 GCF_019175285.1 Sceloporus undulatus
AACAACCCACTAGGTTTCCCTGTGTTAGGCTTAGCTCTGGCGCAAACCACGCAGCTTTGCACATAATTCTCCACCTCTTTCCGCACCCCTGGCCACCAATATTTGCTTCGCAGATTGTGCCAAGTTTTCACAAATCCCCAATGCCCCGCCGCCTTGACATCGTGGCACGCTACCAATACCTTAGCCCTTAATTTCTCGGGCACATATATCTTATTGTCCTTGCCCCACAATCCATGTTCCGTCTGCTGTAATTCACTTTTCAATTTATTAAGTTCTGGATCCCATTCGTAGGCTTGTAGGATCTCTCGTAATAGGGGGTCTAGGTCTGCGACTGCCCGCTCTTGCTCCCTTTTTGTCTGGCTTCGTGTGGTCACCCCCAGCCCCAGCTGTTGTGCTGTGAACAGGGTCTGTTTCTCCAACTCCTCCTTTTCCCCAGGCCCGTGCATCCGTGAAAGCCCATCAGCCAGCCCATTCTCCCTCCCTGGAATGAATTTTATGGTAAAATTGAATTTAAAGAAATCTTTAGCCCATCG
>NC_056527.1:139195921-139196537 GCF_019175285.1 Sceloporus undulatus
AATTTTATGGTAAAATTGAATTTAAAGAAATCTTTAGCCCATCGGCGTTGTTTTGGACTTAGCTGCCTCAGAGTCTGCAATGCCTCTAAGTTCCGGTGATCCGTCCATACTTCGAAGGGGTGGGGGGCCCCCTCCAGGAATTGCCTCCACGTGTCTAAAGCCCACTTAATAGCAAATGATTCCCGTTCCCAGCATGGCCAAAGGGCTTGCGTCAAATCAAACTTCTTGGAGGAATAGGCACAAGGTCTGAGCTGACCCCCCTCATCCCGCTGCAATAACACTGCTCCCACTGCTGCATCCGAGGCATCCACCTGCACTACGAAAGGCTGCTCGGGGTCAGGGTGCTTAAGTATTGGCTCTGAGCTAAACAACTGCTTCAGCGCTTCAAACGCCCTAGTGCACTCTGGAGTCCAGTTAATTTTGTTAGATGGCTTGGGTTTCTCCGTCCCTGGGGGGGTCTGCCCTCGCTGCTTTCTCCCTTCCCCTTTAGAGGTTTTTAATAGATTAGTAATAGGTAATGCCACTTGAGCAAAATCAGGGATGAATTGTCTATAAAAGTTTGCAAATCCCAGGAACCTCTGCACCTGCTTGCGCGTCTTGGGTTCAGGCCAATTCA
>NC_056527.1:139196637-139197739 GCF_019175285.1 Sceloporus undulatus
CGTCTTGGGTTCAGGCCAATTCAGAACGTCTTGGACCTTGTGGGGGTCCATGTGCAGTCCCTGAGTAGACACCCTGTACCCCAGAAAGTCAAGTGTATCTGTGTGGAAGTGGCATTTGGACAGTTTTACATACAATTTGTGGTCCAGCAACCTCTTCAGCACCTTCCTGACTAGTTGTACATGGCTATTCAGGTCCTGGGAATAGATCAAAATGTCATCTAGATACACTAGCACTCCTTCAAATAGCAGATCATGCAATACTTCATGTACAAGCTTCATAAAACAAGAAGGACCTCCCGAAAGGCCAAACGGAAGGACCAAATATTCAAACGCCCCCAAAGGACAATGGAATGCGGTTTTGTACTCATCTCCTTCCTTGATTCTTACTCGGAAGTAAGCATCCCGCAAATCCAACTTCGTGAAAATCTTCCCTGTGGATAGCCAACTCAGCATATCCTTCATCAGGGGAAGTGGGTATTTACTGCAGGTGCTTATGGCATTCAGGTTTTTATAGTCCGTCACCAGCCTCAAAGTCCCATCCTTCTTTTCCCTGAAAAATACTGGGGCCCCGAAAGGCGAGCTGGAAGGGCGAATAAACCCCCTGGCCAGGTTTTTCTCAATAAATTCCTTGAGTGTACTCATTTCCCGGGGTGTCATGGGATACATTTTTGGTTTGGGTGGGGCAACCCCGGGGTTCAGTTCTATTGCGCAGTCTGTGTCCCTGTGGGGGGGCAGCACATCACATTCCTTTTCTTCAAAAACATCCCCCAAATCCCGATATACCTCTGGGAACCCTAACAGAGGTTGGGCCCCGGTCCCTGCGCTCATGGCACAGGGGCCCCTCATTTTGATTGTCAAGGCTTGGCTATCCTCGGTGGACGAGTGTCCCTTCATCCTCAGATGCTGCTTGCAGCCTGGGTCATTAAAAGTCAACAGCCTGCTCCTCCAGTTAATAGCCGGATTGTGCTGCGCCAGCCAGTCTATGCCTAGCACCAAGTCCCAGCCCTGCGTTGCTCCAATTACGAATTGTATGGTTTCCTGGTGTCCAGCAATTTTCAACGTTAAAAGTTCTGTTTGTGTCCTACTGGGCACCCCCCCCCCC
>NC_056527.1:139197839-139198474 GCF_019175285.1 Sceloporus undulatus
TTAAAAGTTCTGTTTGTGTCCTACTGGGCACCCCCCCCCCCATCATGGAGCCATCCATCTGCATGAACGGGATCTCCTCAGGTAGGGGCTCTTGGTTAATTCCCCATTCCTGCACGGTTTTAGGGCTCATTAGGCACCTGGTGCAGCCCGAGTCCAAGGCTGCCAGCAAAGTTCCCATAGTTCCTTTGCGCTTGTGCCCAAGTTTCACTTCCAAAAAATAAATGGGCACTCCCCCACTCACCACAGTTGGGATGTTCCCGTCCTGGTCTGCATCCTTCTGGTGCGCCTCAAAACGTGGAGCTCCAGTTCCTGGGTGGGTAACTTGCCCCGCAGTCTCCCTTCTTGCTCCCCCTCCGGAGCTCGACGGCGCCTTGCCGGTGGCCTTGTCGCCGGCCTTTTCCGGACACTTGGCGATGAGATGTCCCTTCATGCCACAAGCCAAGCAGAGCCCCAGCCTCATCCTGCGCTGTCTCTCAGACTCCCTCATTGGTTTTGGGTGCTGTGGAGCGCATCCTCCGGAGGACTTTACCATAGTCTTGCCCTGTTGAAGAGCCGCCCGCTGTTTGGCCAGTCGCACTCGCTCCTTGGTGGTCTCAGCTTCTCCAGCCCACCGCATCCATTCCTGCAGCCCCCCC
>NC_056527.1:139198574-139200251 GCF_019175285.1 Sceloporus undulatus
CCCCACGGATCGCTTGCCTTGTTGCAGCGTCATGAATTTAGTTTTAGCGCGGTCTACGCGGAAGGGATCCTCAAATCGTGCTCGAAGCGCTGTCATGAAGGCCCCCAAGTTCTGTAGCTCCGGAGCCCGGCAGTCGTAGAGCTGCACCAGCCACTGGGCCGCCTGGCCCTCCAACCTTCCAGCCACGCAGCGCACCTTTTCCCCTTCATCCGGGAAGTAGTCTCCTCTGGTCCTCATGTGTCCCGCCACCTGAGCCAGGAAGAAGGGGAGCTGTTCCGGGTCCCCGTTAAATTTGGCTTCCAGCTTGCTAGCCAGGAGCTCCCTCAACGCCTCGGTTTCTCCTCTCCCCCTCCTGGGGCCCGCGTTTAAACCGCCGTGCCGTGAGTGGGGTCGCGAGGTAGGCTCTGCCTCCTCGTCGCTCTCCTCCTCCGAACCCTCGCCGAACGCATCCGTCGCCGGCTTGGGGGTGGAGTGATTCTCCCGCTGCTCTGACTCTCTGGTAGTCAGTTGCGACATCAGGGATTTCAGTTCCCTCAAATCCTCCTTAAGGCCCACCACCTCATCTGCCAGGTTTTCCTCCCTTGGCGCTCTCAGCATGGCCTCTCCCACAGCTTGGTCCCAAGCTGTTACTCTGCCGGCTCTGCGGCGTTTCCTCTCGTCCTCCGGGAGTGGGAACCACAGCTCCTCCGGTAGTCCGCCTCCCTCGTCCCTTTGCTTGGGTCTGGCTCCCCACTGCTCAGCGCCCTCGAGAGTTTTCTCCCACTCCGAAATCTCTCCTGAAGCCGCTGGCACCTTTCCTGGTAGCGGAGATTCCCTGGTCGTCATTTTGTGAGGAGGAGTTTTGGCAAACTGTGAGACTTTGGGAATACTCTGGCCAAAAATCCACAACAAACTTCAGATGAAGCAGAAAATTTATTGATAGAACTGGAACAAAGTATCCTTGCCACGTCTTTGCCAAAACTGAAGACCCAGAATGAAATCAGAACCTTAAGATTCCCTCCAACCCCTCCCATTGAGTTGTTTCCCAGCATCTTTCCCTTTGATGTAGGATCCCTTCCTTTGATTTGTAAAAGAGAGGAGGGGGGGTTTGACCATTTGGTTCCTGGCTTTTCCTGTGGCCAGAGATCTAAGGCTGCATACCGGATTGGGCTCAGATTCCCAATTGCCCCTCATAATTTACCTGCTGCCATGTCCTACGTGACCATCCGGTTCGTTCCCCATGGAACCCTTCCCCACTCATTTCAAAGTTGCTGCCTATTTGGTTATGTGCCTATCTATCTATCTATCTATCTATCTATCTATCTATCTATCTATCTATCTATGCATCTGTCTGTTCATCTATCTATCTGTCTGTCTGTCTGTCTGTCTGTCTGTCTATCTATCTCTCTCTCTCTCTCTCTCTCTATCTATCTATCTATGCATCTGTCTGTTTATCTATCTGTCTGTCTGTCTGTCTGTCTGTCTGTCTGTCTGTCTGTCTGTCTATCTCTCTATCTATCTATCTATCTATCTATCTATCTATCTATCTATCTCTATAGTTATCTATCTGGCCATCTATTTACCATCTATCTATATATCTATCTATCTGGCAGAAGACACCCTGAATACTTACTGAAGGTGGATTCTGACAACAACAACAATGAAGAGTAATAATTACTTTTGAGAAACGGAACCAGA
>NC_056527.1:139200261-139223232 GCF_019175285.1 Sceloporus undulatus
ACAATAATTATGCGATGCAGTGCTGTAACTGTAGCTTATTACTTTCCAAGTTCTATGGCCCACGTGTTGCATGTTGACAGGAAGGTTCTGAAAGCCTCTGCTCTCTTTTTTGGTGGCGTTGGATTGAACAACCCTTTAAACAGGGTTGGAGGAGGAAGGAGGCCATGGATGAAATCCACACTCCTCATCTGATGACTGCCTAAGAGCTTTGTAAAACCAACAGCAAAGAAGCCTGTTACAAAAGATAAGTGGGCAAGACTTCTTTCCTAGTAGTAGTCAGTCTCAGGAAGAGAGAGCCATCTTTCATGCCACATGCAATCCTTTTAACTGGAGAAACTGGAACCTGAGGCTTGCTGTGCTGAACTTGTGATCTTCTGCAGACCCCTGACCCTCTCAGCTAAATGGAACCTCAGGCTCCTTCTTCTGCATTCCTCTGCTTAAGAGCTTACCAGAAGAACATATGTCTGAGAAGGTCTGAGTTATGGCAAAGCCCTTGTGCTAATTGAAGCTTGCCTCAGAGCAGTGGGAAGGAAAATGCAGGGGGGTAGGGAGTGGGTGGGCGCTTTTGTCTCTAATGGCCCTGTTGCCGCAGTCTGCCTTTGTCACTCCACCATGATTGACCGCAATGCTTTTATCTGAGCATCCCTTGACAGTGTCATCTTGTAATGCCTTGTTTCCTGTGAAACAATGAAGGGGTGTGGAGCCCATTTTCTTAAATATTGTATTGTTCGACATGTTATGAAGTGCATTAGGAAAAGCAACTCATGTGCTGACGAAGCTGTGGCAAGCTGTTATAAAGCGCATTATGCCTCAGAGGAGATGTTAACACAATGAAAAGGATAGCAGGTAATAGTACTATATTTTTCTCCTTAAGTGACACTCTTTATTCTCCCTCTTCTCCCTTGCTATTGAATGTTAACAAATGTGCTCAATGATCACTCCCTCTGTTCTATATTTAGCAAGGAAGGTAGCATATCATAAATATTGAATATTGTCTTTTCACTGAGTGTGTGGATCTCTTCTCTTGCTTCTCTTCCTCTTTTTTAAACTATCAGTATGAAAAGAAAATACTGGTAGTCCAAAATGACTACCTCCTACTTATGGGATTGGGAAAATGTGACTTACTTACACAGCTGCATTCTTCAGAATGCATCTACACTGTAGAAATAATGCAGTTGGACACTACTAATAGCCATGGCTCCATCCTACCGAATCCTGGGGTTTATAGTTCGGTGCAGTACCAGCACACTTTGGCGGAGAATGCTAAAGACCTTAGAAAACTACAGATTCCAGGATTATGTAGGATGGAGCTACAGCACTTGAAGTGTTGTCAACCTGCATTAATTTTACAGTGTACATGCGCCCTCAGTCCTCATGGTTCAACAAACTTTACAGGTCTCTATGAGACAATCTCACTTTCATGTCTGTATCTGGTGGTAGTGGCACTATTTGGGAGAACATCTTATCCCATATGATCGCCTTCTCCGCAAATATGTAGATTTCTCTTTTGTTCTGAATTAATACAAATATTTTCTTTTTTTAAAAAAATAACGTAATTTCAACAGTATTTTCAGCATTATTCAGATCTTTAACTAATATTCATCCAACCAGCCCCTTTAATGTTCATTCCTTCTCTGCCGTCTTCTACTAAATACATCTGGACTAGAGAAGATACAAGAGATAAATTACTAATAATGTTTGGCTACAATTGTTTTTCCCATTTCCAAGACACATACACCAGAAGTGAACTGTGTTTTGATTTCAGATAGTTTTGGCAATCCAGGCAAGCTTCCAGAGTTTTCCAAGAACAAAAAATTGTCCATTGAAACCTACACACTTGTCCACCCCATCCCTTCGGATGTTAACTATGGGTGGTAGGAACATTTAAAAATATTTGAACAATGTGATTCTTGGGTGTTGAGAAACCCTGATGAAAACGAGGATTCAAGGCTGAGGATAATCTTTGCAGATCAGGACATATTCTATGCAACTTTGAACAGGGATGTTTCACACTGTAAACAGCACAAGAAACAACATTTATAGACCATACTATTTATGCATAGAAATATTGTTTTATCTGGATGAACTGTTGTTGTTTGTCCAAAAGTGCCACATGTGAATTTTGTGCACCAAAAGTCTTGAACTGTGAATAGTTTGTGAAAATCAAGTTAATCACTGGCGACAAAGAGTCCAGCTTCATCTGTACAAAATAAACAAACACACACACTGAACCCTACAAAAGCCTTGATCCTGGTTACGTCTGACATTTCGGAATACATTCAGAAGCTTCAGTTAAATGAAATGCTGCCAGTCAGCAGCAAGATTGACACACAACATGTTTTTGTCTTTTTTTGTCACCCGTCCACTGCTTGTTACCTCTTTGTATCAGTGAATGTTTGGTTGTTTGGAAAAGAGGGGGACGTGGGCCAGGGAGGGTTATCATTCAAAAGACAAATTCAACACAGTTTTGAGGCCCCTATTAGACTTGGATAGTTTTCGTATCAATTGGTTGAAATTCTTTCAGCCAAACTTCCCTCCTGTTTCTCATTTTCCCCTATCAGTTTCCCAAGCTCAATCACTGAATATAAGCTAGTGGAACAAAGAAAAGCCATCTGGAAAGTGCATGCAACTGCGTCATTTTAAGCTATCAGTTGAACCAAAACTCCTTAAGCTGCTTTGTGTGTGTGTGTGGGGGGGGAGGACTATGACCTTTTCTTTCCTGGATATGTCAGAGACTGGTAGCATAGTCATGCTCTTTGGCTAGAGTTGTATCTTTCTTTCATATAAGCTCCCCAGGAACTGGTAGGTGTAGGTGATGGTTTATGGATTGGGGCTAGTCCATGGAATATCATTTACTGTAGTACAAAGATGCCAGGGAGAACCATATAGAAAATGTATGGTCTATGGACCTCAAGCAACCCTTAGAGGTTTTTTGTGTTTTTTGGGGGCTATGTGGCCATGTTCTAGAAGAGTTTATTCCTGACGTTTTGCCAGATGCTGGCAAAACATCAGGAATAAATTCTTTTAGAACATGGCCGCATAGCCCAAAAACCCCACAAAAAACTATGGATGACGGCCATGAAAGCCTTCAACTTCACAAGTCCTTAGAGGCTTTAAGCATCCTCAAACCATCCTTCCCCAAATTCTACCACTAAATGTTGCTGCCGCTTTGTTCCTTTTCTTTGTTTTTTTGCTAGGCCAGGTCAAAGATGCTTCTGATGTTGGTCTAGTTGCTGGCATCGTTGTTGTCTGAATGGAGAAGACGTTGATGATGTCCTTTGGTTGCCACACCACTGCTCCCATGTGTTCTACCACTGGACAGTGGCCTGTGCAGATGATGTTGGGAACCTTGTATGGGAGGAGCGAGTGCATGCTTTGCTTGCAAAAAGTCCAGGCTCAGTCCCAGCCACTACACAAGACTGAGGCCCATTCAAACAATAGATAATACTGAGCTATATGGACATATAATCTGTTTTTCCACAAAGGAGATTCCTTGTTTTCTCCTGAAGCTGTGTTTGTATACAGTTCAACGCATCCAGGTCCAAATACTTCCATTGCCCTGACTCTTTAAACCCTTTACATTTATCTGGGGGGGGGGGGTCAATATACTTCTTGGGATAACCATCTTAAGGGAAAGGTGAACAATTCTTATTTGGGACAACAACTTAGGGTTCCTTTAAATGAGGCAAATATACTGGGAAGTTGCTATAGGTTTTTGGTGGTGGCGGTGGGTTCCCCCCCCCCCAAACTATCCAGACAAAGTTTTTGTGCCTACAACTATTTCACGGCAAATCCTGGCACCAGCTAAAACTTTTTATCCCCCTTCCCTATGGTTTCTTTTTAATTTTTTTGTTCTGATATATCAAAATGAAATGTCTGTTCTTCTCCTCCTTTTTTTCTTTCTCTTTCTCTTTTCATTTTTGTAGTATTAGAGTGTGTTATTGCAGCAGTACAATGTCACTTTTGCACTATAAGAATAGATCTCTAAGATCTATTTTGTTTTTAAAAAAAATCAGAGAGGACAATATTTTCCTTTCAAATCATAGGACAATCTCAAGGTTTGGTTGCTGTGGTTTTAAAGAACACATTTGGACGAGCCCTAGTGCTTCTTCAAGACATTGTTTGAAACAGTTTCCCACAGGTATAGAATGCAGAGGCGACTCAACTGGAAAAACTTGGCAACATCCAAGGAGTTATATTGGGTAGGATTTGTGATTCTTTAGATCATTCTGGAAGACCCCTTAGCATTAAAAAGGATTTCAATATGAAAGAGAGAGAAAATGGCAGATTTCCTTTGGCTTTGAATCCCTCCACACAGAGCCATGTTTGTGATTCTCAATTAGGATTACTCTTCTTAAGTCTAAACATGATTCTTGTGTTTTATGGATTACACAGCAGGCTAAAAAGACAAACAAATGGGTTCTTGAACATATCAAGCCTGAACTCTCCCTAGGAGCCCGGATGACTAAACTGATGCTTTCATATTTTGGCTGCATCATGAAAAGGCATGGCTCATTAGAAAAGATTACAGTGCTCAGAAATATTGAAGGCAGTAGAAAGAGGGGAAGGCCAGATATCAGATGGATATACTCCATTAAAAAGGACATGATCCTAAGTCTTCAGGAACTTGAGGTGCACCACTGAAGACAGGGCATCTTGGAGATGCTTCATTCACAGTGTAACCAGAAGTCAAAGTTGACTTCAAGGCAGTTAACAACAACAACAGTTTCAACACAGTCATCCTCATGTTGGGAATAGCTCTAGCTGTTCAGTTTGGGCTGCTTGGCCAATACAAATAGGGGGATATTGTTTTTTGCTTTGCTTCCTTTATTATACAGTGGGACCTTGTTATCCGCTGGAGTTTGGTTCCAGGATCCCCCGTGGATAACAAAATCTGTGGATACTCAAGTCCCATTAAAAATAAAGGCAGAGCAAAATGGTGTCCCTTATATAAAATGGCAAAATGAAGGTTTTTTTTTTTTTGAATTTATACTTTTTTGGAATATTTTCAAGCCGTGGATGCTTGAATCTGTGGATAAAACTTCCGTGGATAGGGAGGGCCAACTGTATGAGTTTTGCACAATCAATAGTATTCTTCATAAACTGGATGGAAAGACAATGACACTGAAAAAACAACAACAGTCCAATGTGGGAGAAAGGGAAATTGACAGACTTGTCCATCCCTGGATGTGATTTCCTTGAGGAATTTCCACACAATCCTTCCCGATAGTCTAAGTAAGAATAACCATCTTTCTTCAAGCATTTGCCTGGACTGTTTGAAATGGCATTTCAATATCAGCTCTTTTGGTTCATTAGCCTCCCTGCACCCCAATATATGGCACATTCTGCCTTCTTATTGCTTAATAAGCCTTTTAAATTACTTGTATCCGGGACTGTAAATGTCACAGGACATGATTTTCATTCAGCTTGCCTTGCTGAAGAGGGAGGGGAGACAGAGAGAGAACGGAGTGCAGTTTTTGGTAGTGACTATGAAGTACAGCTGTTGAACGTCCAAGATGTTTCCATCTCCTCCTTCTAGAAAAATCAGGGAGGCAGCAAGCTGTTGTTTCATATATGTCAGATGCTTTCATTAACGGGTTGGGGGAAAAATACAAAGAAGGGAGGGCTGTAGCAATGCCAGGTGTTAGTGATGTAAAAATATTTGGTATCTATATTAAACCGAGTGCAGTGGGCTAGTGCAATATGAGCTTGTGGTAGGAACAGGAGAAATATCCGACTTAGGATAATAAAGGAGACAGATAAAATAAATTGACCTGTGCTTGATTACAAGAGCCTGTAAAGCTAACAGTTGTTTGTGAGTGGAAGCTAGCATTCATTGTCAGTGATGGAGTCTTATGGATGCTTTTTCCAGACAAAGGGAAAACAGGGAGACTGTCTTCTTGAGAAATGGGAGAAGTGATGTATGCTGGTCAAGGAGGAAGCAAAAGGCTTGAGTAGATAGACCAAAGAAAGATACACAGAAAGGTGAAATTATTATCTCAACTCAGTAATATCAGTATTTCACTAATATCTCACTAATCACTTAATATCTCACTCATCACTTCAGAGAAACATTGATGCCTCTTTGTTTCCAACAAGTGAGACCACCTGCCCATGATTTTTTTTCCACCTCAAAGTGAAGAGCCATTCGATTGTGTGACGTTGTTGTTCCTCTTTGGTTTCCTATGGTGTTAATCAATTCAGGATTATTTTTACCACCCTAATCATCTCGCTCATTTTAGAAAACACAAAATGTCTCTCCTTCTGGTCCCCCTCTTTTTTAAACAAGTATCTGTGAATCCTGACGCTGTTTGTGGCATGCCGTTTTCTCCCCGAAAAGACAAAATCCACAGATTTGGCATGAATAAAACCAATCAAGGATCCTTAAAAAATCGAATCACGTTCCTCGGCTGGGGTAGGGAATCTAAAGATATGGGGAGTTTTTGTCACTGCCACTGTTGCTACACAATGCAGGCTGTCAGATTTTATATCAGGCTGCTTTTGTTAACTGATGTACTAAAAATGCCCATTTTTTAATCGAAGAGAATTTTCCCATCTAATTAACACATTATGACTATTTCAAGAATGATGCTATAAAGAGCTAAGAAGTCATCTTCGTGTTTTTGGACTGAATCATTTCAGGCTGTGACTGTGGGAAAGGGCTTACTGTGATGTATGTGTGTGTGTGTGTGTGCGCGCGCGCGCAATATACACACACACACACACACACACACACACACACACACACACTCTGTGTGTGTGTGTGTGTGTCAATGTATTAAGAAAACTAGCACACCTGGGAAACAACAAGGTTAGACCCTTCCTCAGTGATTTGCTGTTTTTCTGCATATGACAAGCTTTTTACATCAAGCAGAGAAGAGGGGTTGCAAGACTGGGTTTTGCCTCCAGGACTAGACTTTTCTCTCTGCCTTTGGATGGAAAGATCTAAAATAGCCTGCAACTCCTAATGTGTTCTTGCAGATGACCACAGGGCTGCCTAAATTTTCAAGATCCAAATTGCATTTAACAGAGCTGGGCCTAAAGCAGAAACTGCTGTTCATACGCACTTCTCCATGAGCTGCTGAACTTTTTCCCTTTCTCTCTCTGTATTTTTTGCAAAGGGAAGGAGAGATAGATAGTGAGCTATATTTTGAAGTTATTTCAGACATGGGGTTCCTTATAGCAGTGCTTCCTTATCATAAAAGCTTGACAAAGGACATAGGCCCCTTTCTTAGCTGTTAATGATCCCAAAGCACTTCATACCTATCCCCAGCATTGTAAAGTACTTTGAGATGAAAGGTGATATAAATATTAGAGCTATACGCATGATTCACTCTGAATAATTTACTAGGCTAATTTAGCCTTTTCTTCTGCTTACAGAATACGTGCCAGGAGATTTCAATTTCCTTGATTTTATTTGATGGATTTTATTGTTCCCAACCCTCCGAACCTTTTATTCCATTTTACCTTTTAGTTTTCAGATGGAACATGACTGGCAGTAAGTGCTCTTGAGAGACACCATTCTAGAACCTCAGAATTACAGAGAGATAGGCTTCCGGGTACATTTTGTTCCTGCTTTTGCAACAAATGTACTTACTTAATTCCAGTTGCCTAGGATAGTTTTGGTTCTTGTAAAAGCGAGCATGGAGCTGGGTTAAAACTTTTCATATCTTTTATTTCTTGTCAGAGCCTGGGATCAGGAATTGTGCTTTGGAGTAAAACTTTGGAATCCCCCAGCTAATAGTCATGATGGAAGTTATAATCTTGTTGTTTTAAGTAATTCTATAAAGCTCTGGTTCTGGAGCAGCCAAACCTTTTCTAAATCTACTACAGGTCTTCACTTGAACTTACATTCCTATATACTTTAGAATGTTTCTAAAGATAGACACAAATGGAAAAAGGAGGAGAAAGAGGAGAAGGGATAGTTTTTATCTGTGGCAGGGATGGGCATTAAAATGAGACATATGCTGGATCAGAACAAAGACTGATCTAGCCAAGCATTCTGCATCTGCTAGATGCATACAGCCACTATGGGACTTAAAATGGATAAAGGGTGGAAATGATATTCTCAATTATTCAATTATTAAAAAAATTGGAGGGGGAGAACTTCAGGCAAAGATATAACTTCAAGTCACACTGGCGATACCAAAGTTCAATAAAATCCACAGGAGACCTGGCCATGCAAGAAGAATGGAAAACTCCAGAAAGGCTGCAGACCGCAGGAGACTAACTGTGGAAGATCCTGTGAGGATTAAGGACTCTTTACTAGAAGTTGAAGTCAAATCTATTATTCAACAGTGATTGCCTAGTACTGTGTTAGAACATATCTCCATAAGTTAATATATATTATATTAATGTATTTTCCACAAATTATTACTGCATATTATCTCTCTCTCTTTTTCTTTTTCGCTACTTAGTAGTATACATTGGTTCATTTATATTTTGCTGACTTGTCTGGATTTTCTTCTTCTTCTTCTTCTTGTCCTTTCTTGGAGTATCTTTCTGGTAGCAGAAGAGATGTTTTCACATTTCTTTTATGGGAGGCAAAATAGACCTGTGAGAATTTTGCACATTTTTTCCTGGTAGTGGAGCGTCCTGAAGTGTTGCACAGGAATTATTATGTGAGGAAAAGAAAACACACTTCCAAATATTATTTTTGGGCACAGCTCAGAAAATGGGTTTGGTATGCAGAAAACAACATTTCCTATCAAAAAACGGGTGGGGGGCTGCACAAGAACCATGTATTGTTGTGGGGTGTTTTTTTCCCCCATTGAATACTTTCTTCCGCAAAACTTCAGGATTTTTGAATATGAGGGAAATACTGTGAAGGAATACTTATTTCCTCCTGCAGAGTTGAAGGCTGCACAGGGACCCAGCATTGCATAGTGATTTCATTGTTGAATTGAAACTGTGGAGACCAGGGTTTGACTTCCAGCTTAACTGTGAAACCCAGTGTGTGTGCATAGATCTTGTAGCAGCTTTGAGACTAACTGAAAGAAAGAAGTTGCCACCATGAGCTTTCATAGATTTAAGTCCTACTTCCTCAGATGTATTTGAGGAAGTAGACTTAAGTCTATGAAAGTTCATACTGGCAACTTCTTTCTTTCAGTTAGTCTCAAAGCTGCTACAAGATCTCTCTACATAGCGATTCTACAGACTAATGCAGCTACATCTGTGAATTCTACCTCTCATGAAACCCACTGGTGATATTGGACATGTCACATGCTCTTGTGCCAAGAAAAGCCCACAACAGGTTTGCCTTAGGGTCACCATAAGTCGAAAACAGCTTGAGGACACGCAAGAGCAACAGCAGGGTGGGAAAAATACTACTCATCCTTGCATGTGAGGACAAAGTAGTCAAGGATTTACAACTCTTGGCTGACATAACAGGTGATGGGTAACAGCCCTCTACAAAATGGTCCTGGGCTCCCTTTCTTCCTTCTTGGTTCTTGCTTCTCAGACATGCGCTGTGTTTTTCACCAGTCCTACACTTTGAGAATGCCACATTCCTCCAAAGCCATTTGGAGCTTAATTGGAACATGTGAGAGTGCCTGTTGTAACATTAGTATTTTAATGTGATTACCAGGGTAGATTTTGGAATTAAATATCTAACAGAAGCAATAAAGTTGGAATAGAGGGGGAGGAGTGGGGAATAGAGAAAAATAGCACAAGAAGGAGTTAGAGAGAGCCTTTCATGTCCCTTTGTCTGAATGAATATCTGTACAATTTTCTAATACAATGGCTTTGGTATGCTCATCTACTCTTGGTGTTTGAGGGTGGGGGAGGTATCTATGAACTCTTTGAAAAACCTGATCATGTTTGAGCAACACTCTGCCCTTGTCTCTGTAGTTCACAGACTGAATGGGAATTTAGTTACTCTGAAGTATAGAACAGGGGATTACAATGGACACTAGACAGGGGTGGGTTGACAAAAGCAAAGAGAGAGAGCACACAGAGAGATCTTGTCTCCATGATTCTAAAACTGACTTCATTTCCTCCTTCTGCATACCATGATGTGTACACTCCCCTTTCCTCTCCTTCTCACTTCATTATTAAGGACCCTTCCTGGAAAAGGAGAAATCTCAGCGTATCTCTCAAACCTTGTCTCCCCTCCACTCTCAGCCTGGTCTCATTGACCACCTTGATGCTGCACAATTGGTTGCTGTGGAAATGCTTCTAGTATTATCAATAAAAGATTATATGATTTCCCAGGTGGGAAAGAGATGGTGGAAGGGGAATGTATATCTGGAGGGGTTTGCTTGTTTTTGTAAAAGATCCTCCCTCCTCAAGCATCTGCAACAACAAGAAGGAAAGAAATAGGAGCAACAGACTTAATGCATAAGCTATACTTTAAAAGAAAAGCCAAAAAATATTATCAAAAAACATAGCAAGGAAGCTAAAGTATCTTTCTTTTAAAAGGCCTTATTATATATTTGTGCAGATTCCAAAACATAATGTAAGAAATGTTGGGCTTGATTCGGGATCTGCTGTTGGTTGGTGGACTGCCTGCTCTCACAGCAAGTTTGGTGTTGCGTTCCTTCAAGTAATTTCTGATGTATGGTGACTGTTTCACAGGGTTTCTTGGCAAGATTTGTTCAGAGGAGATTTGTCATTGCCTTCCCCTGAGGCTGAGAACATGTGGGTTTCATGGCCAAGCTGAGATTCAAACCCTGTGTCCAGAATCACAGTCAGCATCCAAAGAGTGATGCTGCATAAGACAGCCTCTGTTCATGCTATTAAGCACAATATATTAAAGAGCAGCAACAGTTGCAGTGAGGATGCCATTCAATTCAAAACAATTTTAGAAAAGCAGACACATTTACACACACACACACACACACACACACACACACAGTTTTTTTCCAAGGCTGCACTCTTGCCCTGAGATTCCTCCCTTTTATTCTTGAAACTGGAAAAGGGTCCAAGCCCTGAGCAGATAAGACACGCTTCGCCCTACCATTTTGGAGTTCATATCTCCTGCCATATTGGACCTTTGCTGTTTAACACTGGAAGGTACAGAATAAAGATGAGCCAGAGAAAATGAAAAGTTCAGATAACTCAACCGCAACATTAATTGTAGACATGTTCCTAGATTGCACACAACTGATGACTGGTATTTAGGGCAAAGCAACCTGAAAGGCAAGAAAGGAAGAAGAGAATTGTCTCCCCTGCAGTATTCAAACACTGTAACGCAATACACAAGGCTTGGCAAGGTCTTTGATGAGGATTGATCATAATTTCATTGGACTTAACAATGAGATATCTTCAGTCTTTTGCTTGGGGAAAGTAGCATGTTCACACCTCTTGACACTTCTTTTAGGAAAGGGCTCACATTAAATTGAGCTTCGGCATATTTGTGAGGATTATAGTGTGTTTCCAAAATATACGCACACACACAAAAAAAATTCTGTTTTAGGATGCAAATTGTTGAAATCCAGGTGTGTTTTTTAAAAAACACCAAAATACTCAGAAAAATACTTTAGTCAAAGGGGGAAAGGTTTGTAAGTTAGATGAACTGAGCAAATACATGGACAAACAAGGAAAACAGGAAAATGTATACATCTCAGTGTATGAAAAAAGGATATAGTTTCATGAAGAAGGGTGGGAAGAATGTGCAATTGGAGAAACTCAGGTGTGGTAGAGACTGACACAAAGCACTGGTCTGGGGCAGATTTTAGGGCTTTGAAGAGTGGAGCATATGGTAGAGTGGAGCTCTACCATACTGTCCAGGTGCCATCAAGGCTCACCCCCATCCACATGGGAGCCACCATGATGACGTATGTGCAGCTCAGCATCCAAATAGTTCCGTGCCACATGGATGTCATCATTGCATGCGAGGGCAGCAATGGTGCCCCGCAGGTGACCTAAAAAGAACCCACCAGGAGTGGGTTCTTTTTAGGCCTTGTGGAGGCCGCAGCGTTTGTCTGCTGTGGCCTTCATCCGGGGCAGATGCCCATCTGTATCCCCCCTCAATGAATTAGATTGGAAAATGTTCATTGTAGGGTGAGTGGGCTTGAAAAAGAGAAGGCAGTGAAATGTGATTCTCATAAGATGTGCCATTAACTATATTTTTCAGTAGTTGCCATCTTTGAATTGCTGTGGATCCCCCTCCCCTTTATGGACCACAACAATCTCCCTTTGATATAACAGACTCTACTTCTATATTAATGTGTCAAGTTGCTGTGAAATTTACTGCCTCACTGGGCCCATTAGATTGTTGAGATTCAGCTCAGTTCCAGTTCATCTCAGCCTATCAGAACGCCATCATCAATCCTACAGCAGCGTGTAACCATATATGCAAGTGTACCAAAGTCGGAGATTTGACAGAAGGCCTGTGACAGATACTTTCCAACAAGAACACAAACAAGGGCATCTTGCAAGAACTGATTCTTTCTTTCTTTCTTTCTTTCTTTTTCTTTTCTTCATAGTAAAAATAACAATAATCCATAGACAAGTTTTACATAATTCCTACAAGATTTTTCCATGCAAGATCTTTTGTAATGTATGTTCAGTAGTCATGGTTAAGGATTTTGATTTTGGTGAATTCTAATAGTTCACCAAGATGTAATATGCAAATCAGAGCCTTGGCTTTAATACTTCTGGAAGGTTCTGGGGCATTTCTTCTCCTTTTTCCTTAAAAGAAACCCCAGCTGCATTGAAATGAACATGCTCTTGAGAGGGGAAAATATGTTTTGACAATGTATTTCTATGTCTGATTTCATGCAGGTTTAATGAAATGTCCAAAAGAATTAGCATAGACATTTGAATAAACTGATATAGACTGGATTTGTCCATCCTTAATGCAGTGCATCATTCCCAAACTTTGGTCTTCCAAGTGTTTTGTACTTCAGCTCCCAGAAAGCCTAGTCAGCTTGGAGTACAGCCAGGAATTCTAGGAACTGAAGTCCAAAACATCTAGAGGGCCAAGGTTTGGAAACCACTGCTTTACAGCCAAATTACATATTCCATAGGATAAAATGTTAGGACTGTCCCAATTCCAATTGTAGGTGATGAAGCCTTGGATGAAGTAAGAGTGTAGATCAGCAATGCAATCTTAAGTAGTATTTTATGAATTGTTAATTGGCTGAATTAAGTTGTTGTTGTTGTTGTTGTTGTTGTTGTTTTTAAGTACACAGGAGTAATTGGAATAGCTACATAATTTGCAATCTGATTTATCACAGTCCTGAATGCTACCATCTCTCTCAGATACCTGGCTCCAGCAAAGACAGGTTGCTAGTCTGAAAGTACCAACTAAGGATGGATATAACCTTTAGATATCCATTTCTAATTTGTTCTTCTTGCTTGCTGGTGTTACACCTTGAGGGATGCTGCTCCATTAAAGCAGGCCTGTGGTTTTTGCAATGCGGAGCTGAGTCCTTGTTGTGCGCCTCATGTATATTATGCTCCACATTCATGCTCCCCATTCAAAAGCGCAGACATCTCTCAAAGTGGTATAATGCAGGTCTGAATCATTGTGCACTGCGTGCAAGGCTGGCTTAATAGTACATCATTTTGCACATCTACTCACAATTTTGTTCTCATCAATCCAGTACTACTATCGTCAGCCCTGTTGCCAATTTCAGCCACTTTGCTGCCACAGAGAAGATTTGCACTTTGTTTCCTTAGCAAGAATGAAAACAGTATTCATAATTATACATTCCCATATTGAGGAAAAAATGGGATAGTTGGAAAACTCTATTGGGAAGAATAACAGAGCAGCAAGAGTTTTGTGCAGTTTTCTCCTGGAATACAAACTCAGTTATTCTGCAGAGAAAAAAACATGTAGTTTTGTCCTTTCAGAACTCATTTTCTTCAATGAAAATGGGTTTCCTTTCAGAAAACAGTTTTCTGCTCACGAGTATGAGATGTACAAATATGGGGAGAATATAGCAGAAAAATATTTGTCTCCTAAATTTTACAATTATTCATCCTTTCATACATGGATGAGTATTCAAGGATTTGCACTCCTAGTCCTCAGTCATCTTAATCATATACTGTCAGTTCTGTCTTATGCTGCCTACCTTTGTGATTTCTTCTTCTTTTTGGGGGGAGGTTCGCTCTCTTGTTCTGTCTTAAATTGTAATGGGTTGTGTGTGTCCTTTTGCTCCTTTTCCACAAACCACTTTTGCATGCAGAAAAGACTGTCATCTATGCAAATCAACCACATGAGAATTTTCTATTGCAAAAAAAAATAAAAAAATGGTTAATACCTACTCTGATTTAAAATATACCTACTTTTGGTCTACTGTAAAGCGAAAATAATTTTGCATGTTTGCATTTCTGTTCTTGTAAATGAACACATTCCTTATGTTAAGGAAGGCTCTTCCCCTCTTGAGAACCATAATTGTGTCTTAAACACAATCATTCAATTTAAGGTTTCTAGATGGTGCTGCGGATGTCTGGATGTGGGTGTATATTATCTCCATTTGTTATTTTTGGAAATGCATATTTTCATGGCAGAGACTAATGTTTCTGTCTTCCAACCAAGCAACAACTTGCACATACTCCTGTGAAACATAATTTTTCTGTATCAGAAAAACTGAAACTCCACGTAAATGCCATAGAAAATTGTGCATGCTCCTGTCTAAAACAACATCCAATGCCATCATGACATAGTGTTTCCAAAAGGATCCATAGCGAGGCTTCCCATCTCCAAAGTGACTTTCAAGAGCAGTTCATGTGGGCAACTGCATTATACTGTACAGATTAAGTTGAAGGTTGACTTGGGTTGTTCAGCTGAATAAAGAGCTCTGAGGTATGTTCAGTGTCTGGTCTGGTGCATGGTAATAGCAGTGCAATGGTAATAATGAGGCCTAATGGGAACTCCTGGAGGCAGCTGGTCTATTAGGGTGCAGTCTATAACATTTGGTGGCATTACAATCTCTAGCGGATGCAATTGTTCTCTCCATTCATGAGCCAAGCTTGTCTGCAGCTGCAGCTCATGCAATTTTATTTTTAAGATTCTCGGACTGTTGTAAACCTAGTGAACTGTTTAATACATTACGTTCAACAAGCCTGGGTTATTCAGCACAGAGGCTTTGAAGCTGTCATTCCTTAAAACGAATACAAGTTATGAACAGGAGAGGGAAAAGGGCCTTTTTGTTCTAATGTTCTGTAAATGTGGAATCAGTTACCATTACAACTTAGGGATGACTAGAAGGTTGTTGCTGCGGGCGGCTTTACTTTATTCTTTCCTTTTCACCCTCCTTATTCCTTTAGGTGGAAAGTGGAAAGAGCTTCTTCACCCTACGGGGGCAAGGAAAAAGGGGATTGAAATTGCAGGGCTGGTTCTGATAACAGTTATCACAATGATTGGGGATTGCAGTTCAAATCTACTCTGTAACATCTTAAGGAGGAAGTTTAGACAAAGCACCTTTAATACATGGGTGTGCATTTTCAGTGGAGCCTGGTGGTTTCACTGGGATGGTGAATCTGCTCCGGGTGTTACTCTTAACTTTAAAGGAACTATCCAAGACACTGATTTGTTTTGAAGTTAAAGGTTCAAGACCTTGGATATGGTCTTTAAATTTCAGATTCAAACTCATGTTGAACCCATCAACCCACAGTTTTCAACCTGCACTGGTGAGGGCCAGGAATATGGCCAGCGTGGAAACCTTAATAAGATTGACATGTGTAGCGATAGCTGAGCATCCAACATGCCATTCTCAGTTTTTGCATTCTTTTGCAATATAGAGTGAAATACTTTCTTTCTTCCCTTCTCTCTTTCTTTAGATTTTGTATGCTGTCTTTCTCCCAGATCTGAGAATTAAGACTGTTCCCAACATATTTAAAAACGATCACAAAAGTATAACAAATATATACATTGAAATGCACCCAAATTAGTCATAGCATTCAAACAGAAATGAAGCTACAGTAATTTAAAAGTTCCCCGATAAGAACTGCTAAACTTAAAATGTGAAGAAATCCAGCATGTCCATTTATAACTTTGTTCATATTAGGCAGTTACTGGCCTCATATAGCTTCCCTTTAAAAGAAGTTTCACAACCTGGGAGTAGCCCACCAAGGAGACCATTCCTTTTCCGATCCTCGGATGTACTGCTCTCTTGGTGACTTTCCTGCAAATCTCAAAGCATAAGCAGACTTGTATTTTATGCATGGCAAGGATGTGTGATTTCCATTAAATGGGCCTGGGTGAAATTAGGTGATGATTCTTCTTAAGTCTCACAGCGCGACCAAGAATTTTGCCTATGCTTGAAGATCACAATTTCCTCCACAATTAGATGGATGTAGAGGAGTACATTACATTGGTTATGGTAAGCTGAATGGTTCATCTAGCCATTACATCTAATTCATATGGGGGAAGGCCACTACATTTTATCAGACTTAAACTCCCATTATGCCATCACCATGCTGACCTGGGGTGATCGGAGATTGGGGACGAGTAACATTTGGAAGGCCACTGTTTTTTCATCCTTAACCAACTTGACATTCTGACTCAAGAGGTGGTCATTCAGTTGTCCCCACTAAGGCGACAGGCCTTTGTTTTTTTTTTTTAAACACACACAATTTCCTCCACAGTTAGGTGGATATTGGGGAGCACATTACAATTTCAGCTAGTGATTAGCTTCTTGTGCTATGGTAAGGAATTCCACCAGTCTGAATATACCATATGCGTGCCTTTCTCATAGGGCACATGATAGCTAACCAGTTACTTGATAGTCCATCAGCATCAGATCCAAAGAGGGCCACTCTTGACCAATAGCAACAACCCATAGTACTAATGAATCCTAGCTTTCTCAACTAGGAATATGAATAATGCACATTGGCAAAGCCTACAAGGTCCTGAGATCTAAGGCATCTAAAGCAAAAAAATAAAAATGTCAAGACAGCACAGAGCAACACAACACAACGGCAGATTCTGCTAGAAGATGCAAAACCATCATCCAGCAATGTAGAAAAAGCTCCTCTAATAAGGCAGGAGACCAACTGATGTCTCTGCCGTAGTTTACTTAGGGAAATCTACTGTGTAAAAGCCTGTCGCATTAAAGAAAATCTGAGGCTGATGATGAACAACATTGGCAGTCAATTCCCAACAACTATGTTTATACTGTTTTAAGACACAGAGGTGGTTTCCAGCAGTGTATGATGGTTTGAATTGATCAGAAGTGAGTATACACAAGAAATAAGAAGGGTCAAAGTAGAGGCTGTTTTTTGTATGTTGTTCCTTTCTCTGTTTAGTCCTTTTTCATTTCATAAAGCAATTATGGAACAGGGTTGTTACTTGGACTTGGGACTTCAGGGCAGTAATACCATCTTCTTGTCTGATGCTCTGTGCAAACAATCCATTTGCCTCAATTTTGAAAGAAATGCATAATGAAAAACAGCAAGTTGAAGGTGAGGTGGGATGGAATGGTACAAGGGTAAGGCTCCCGACCCATGCTGCCTTCCAAATCTGTATCAGGGGCCTCACAGCTCCTGTTTTGGAAAAACCAAAGTATGGGATTTTAAAATTTACTTGACCTCACAGTTGTTTCTGCCTTAAAATTAAAATCTAGCAATGAAGAGAAAGTACAATGAGGTATGGATAATGAGCGAAAAGAATCTCTTCTGTTTAAGGTTGCCCCAACATCGGTCTGACAGATTTTTAGGGATGGGAGCACACATTCTAAAGACTTGTGCCAGTCTTGACATTTCCCAGATGCCACACCGGAAGAGAAGCCTCAAATGTTCTTCAAAATTAACATCAAAATAAATGTCAGATGCATTTCTGTATTAAGTAAGAAGTTGTGTGTTGTGCTTTTGGCCCAGTAAATTAACTGAGTCTAGCATACACAGATATAGAGTTTGGTTGCATTCCTACAAGCAAAGGCAAAATGTGCCGAAGATTTTCAGGAAGGCTTTGGTTATGTTTTTGGAGACTGCATGTTTTACTCTCTCTGCTGAACCTCATCTTTTATCATTTACTGTATATTTTGGTCCGTTTCTTTTCTGTACAGCATAGTAACTATTTTGATACACAGCATGTGAATATACCAGAGCCTTCCTCTTTTGTTGATTTTACAGGAAACAGTTTTCCTGTCTTAGGATTTGGCCAGATTTCACCTGACATGTTTTTTCCAACAGCAGCGGTGTATGTATTGCAATGCAGGTGCATCCCTTCCCATCGCCAAATCCAGGCAGCTCCGTTAAACCATTATCAACAAACCAGTTCTAGAACTTTTCATCTCCTGTAGGAGCATGTCTTTTGCAAATCCAGTGGATTTAAGTCCCCGTTTGGAAGAACACCTGTGTCAAAATCTCCTGACTTGCGAAAAAGCATATCTTAGGGGGTATTTCTCTTCATGCACACGCTTTCCATATTGCAAGACACTCTGCTATGCAGATGTTTTTTGCCTTTCTTTGTTTTTAACAAAGAGTTTCTCCATGTATTTGGATGTTGCACCATGATAAGAAGGGCCATATTATCAACACACCTGGCCATTTCTATTCCGCTGTTTTGAGCATCCTGGCATTGAGTTTGTTTGGTTTCTTAAATGAAAATGAAATCTGTCTAAAACCTTTCTCTTTGTCCTCACTTAAGTTGCTGCATAAAGCCCCTTTACAAATAAGTGAACAGGTGCAATTTTCCATTCCCCTCCTTTTATTAATTTGTTGTTGTAATTTCTCAGGTGAGCTTGGGAAGACAAAGAAGAATTTCAATTGCCCACCCAGCTGGGTGCTTTTGGGAAATCTAAAGGTTACAAATAATGGATTAGCTTTTTACCTATTGCCATGGTAACTGCTCTCTTGCTCTTAAATGCTACTATAAAAGCTTCCCAGAAATGTGTCTTCTGACCCTGAAAAGTTTTTTTCCCCCATCTCTCCCTCCTGATTTCTTTCTTTTTGTTTTTCAAGCACAACTCATTTGCCATGGTCTGCATTCTCAAAATACTGAAGAGGCACACTCAGAGGGGAAGGAGAAGCTTGTACCAGATTGAGAGTTATGTCTGTTGACATTCCCCTTTCTTAACCACCAAGAATGGCTAGGCTGTTGATGAATTATGTTTCTCTGGGCAACCAGTCTTGCTAGCAAGCCCTGGTATTTTTACTGATGTATGCCAAATACTCATTTCCTAGAATATCTGTTTCCCTTTTCCTCTTTCTCAATTTACTCCTTCAAATCCTCCTTTGGAATCTACCTTTTATGTGCAATATTTTGCATGATCTTTTAGTCCTCATCCTGGACTCAGGAGGAAGGGAAGACCCAAGTATGTGTCACTGAAATGTGCGCATTTTCTGCCGCTGTTTATATTCATTTCTAACACTTTCTGCTCCCTTTGCTGTACCTCTGAAGGGGGAACCGTAGCTCAAATGGTGAGGCTAGGAATGTAAAAATCATTTACTCTTGGGTTATATTGAATTTCTCCAAATAACACATCTAATTTCGTCCTGCTTTTGTTTTGTATCAATGGCACATGCAATGATTTTGTAAGTGAGTGAAACTGGGTGCCTGAGAAGGAAGGCGCTATCACATTGTGTCTATAATGCACTTGTACAACCGTGTTCCTGCACAACTGTAGATATGCCTTCCTCCAGGGTTGCCAAGGTAAATGAAGGAAGGAGTGACGGTTGAGGACCAGGGAGAAAGCATGACACCTCTTTTTATTCACAGACAGACACAGACAAAGACACTACCAAAAGGCCAACTGATTAAACCCTAGAGCATTCTACAGCATTATAGTGGTATTATCCCACTTTAACTGTCATAGTTCCATCATCTGGAAACCTGGAGCTTGTAGTTTGGTGAGGCACTAGAACATTTTGGTTGAAAATCCTAAATGCACCTCCCTAAATTGCCAATCCACAGATTACATAGGGTGGTATCATGACAATTTAAAATGGAATCATAGCACTATTGTTCCATAGTGTGAATGGGCCCCTAGGGTTTGTGATGCTGGGAATGACAGAAAGGAATATTATCTAGAGAAGAGCTGTTCTCACTTTTGGGAGATTGTCAGAAGAATCAGGATGGATATGGAATATACCACTAATGGGGTGAGAGCAGAAAGATTCCAAATTCATCTCAAAAGAGGGGGGAATAGTATGGCCCTTGAATGGCTGGTAAAGCTTAAAAGTCTGTTTGCTGTCCAGAACTGGGGAAGCATAATATAGTTGTTGAAGGCTTGGGCTGCTCAATTGGGGAAAATATGTCTGATTTACCCCTGTAAAATAGTCAATTAAGACAGATTACAGTGAAGCATACACAAATATTTTCATTGTCTCACAAACCACAAACAGAATACATTTATTTTGGTGGTTTTTTTAAATTAAGGATTAAATCAAGGATTGCTTTTTGAATTTTTTAACGATCCATGGCTTAGACATATATATTTTTTAAAAAATTCAAAAAGCAATCCTTGATTTTGTCATTTTGTATTTTACTACATCATAATTAGACTTGAGCATCCATGGATTTTGATATCCATAGCAGGTCTTGGAACTAAAACCCAGCAGAGAACAAGGACACACTGTATTTCATTTCCATCTCTTTTTTCTAGATCCACCATGTTCTTTCAACTACATGGACAACTGTTACATTCCTACTATTAGTGTCTGCCTTTTGTTCTCCTCCCATCCACAACTGTCTCACCTTGTTACAGATAATATTGAAATATCACTTGATTCTCTTAGGAGGGTTAGTACTGTGTTTTACTCTCATTAAATCTTTTGCCTATAAGGGTAATGCACTACTGAGCTATGCTGTGCATCTGAATAACAAGTACAATATAGTGTTCACATTCAGAGTGAGTCAATAATTAAAAACAGGCACTACAGCATTCAGCTTGCAAACTGATCTAACCTACCATAAGATAACCATGCATGTTGGCTGTGAAATCTTGCCCTTGGCTAGCCTTATAGGACTACCAAATCCCTTTAACATAGATAGAAATCCAGTTATTTAAGTGGGATTTGTCTGATCCGGTAGTATTTAATTTTGTTACACAAGCATTGCCAGAGCTTCAGGCAGTCTGTATAGATCATGCCTTCTACCGAAAAGGTCTTCTTTTTAATCCCAGAAGGCTCAGCTATAGCTACTCAGTTGCAGCAATTTATTTTTCAGAACCCCCAGAAGCAAGTTCTGCTTTACTATTACTTTAAATATTCAAGGACATAATCTGGCAGCTGAAACATGCTTTCGAAATAAAACCACCAAAGATTGCCTCCATTGTAGCCTTAACCAAACCTGAACTTTAGAAAAAACATTACAAAAATAGTCACTGGCAACCAGTTACTGGGTATTGTAACTCACTGGGACAAGGGGGAAGGTGTGTGAATAAATCACAGTCTAGAGATCAAGAAGCCAAGAGATCAGTTAGTAGCCTGGAAAACTAAGGTAGGCTGTTGCTGTTAGCTACCCTTGAGTCAACTTTGACTCATGGTGCTCTCATGAGTGAGACACATTCAAGCCCTCCTATTTCCATGCACTCTTCTTAGTTCCTGCATGTTCAGGGCCATTGCCTCTTGTTTTGTCTATCCATTTAGTATTCAGCCTTCCTCTCTTCTGCTACCCTCCACCTTTCCTGGTATTATTATCTTTTGTAGTGAGTCATATCTTCTCATTGTGGGACCAAAGTACAACAGCCTCAACTTAATCAACTTGGCATCCTGTGAGAGTTCAAGCTTGATCTGTTCAAGGACCCATTTGGTTGACTTTTTTTGGCTATCCATGGGCCGAGACAGACAGCCCAAATGTGAAGTGGTGGCGGCAATAGTAGGGTTCCAGACTGTGCAGCAACTGCACGGTCTGAAACCCTACGATGTGTGGCCGGCGGCCTAATGGCAGCCTCCCATCCACATGGGGGCCACCATGACGTAAGTGACATGCAGCATCCGCACGTCACCGCACATTGCTTACATCAGGAGGTGCAAAAAGAACCCAGAAGAACTGGGTTCTTTTTACCACGGAGGGACGCCACGCTGTTTCACGGCTGCGGCATCCCTGCGGAGGTAAAATAGGTGCCTGCAGACCACCATTTTTCAGCGGTATGTACCAGTATGTATGGTATCCTCAGCACTCTTCTCCAGCATCACATCTCAAATGAATTGATTTTCTTTCTCTCTGCCTTCTTCATTGTCCAGCTCTCACATCCATACATGGTGAGGAGGGAATACAATGTTTTGGACTATGCTTACTTCAGTGTTCAGCTTTATGTATTTGCATTTTAGGGTCTTGTCTAGTTCTTTCATAGCTTCCCTTCCCATTGCTAGTAATAATAATAATCATAATAATAATGTTTATTTATAATGCCCTTTCCACCAAAGGGAGGTACATCAGAACATATACAATGAAAAGTGAACAAGAAAACATTACACTATAATATACTAATATGCTAAAAAACAAAGCTAGTCTTCTGATTTCTTGATGACTGAGGGGTGCACAAAAGAGTAGCCAAGTTTCCGTTCACAGGATGCAGAAAGCAGGACAGAGTCTCCAAGGTGGCTTGAGTGTTTTATTTCCTACGTAGTGGGTGACTGACATTGCTTTCAGCAGTGTTTGCTGCCTGGCATATCTAGACTGTCTGATCATTCAATGAAAACAGCTGAGGCAGCACCACCTAAGCTGCAGGTTTGGCAAATCCCTCCCCAAATGCACTTGTATTACTGCTATCCAAGAGGCACCCATGCCGGGGGAGCATAATGAGAGCATAAAAACTTTGTATTTCAAAAGTCACCAAGCACGAAGGAAGCCACTGTATCAGTGTACCACATGACAGTTTCCAGTTGTTTTTAACATTACTTTCAAAATAATATTTTAAGTGCCATTCGAACAGGAATTGCAAGTTATATGCCATCTTCTTATCAACCCCCACCAAAATTTCCACTCTTAAAGTAATGAATTAGTTATGAGAAATGCACCAGACAATGCAACAAGCCACTTTTCTTAAACAGTGTGATGAGTAGGAGAATATGGAGTTTTGTAATAATAATAATAATAATAATAATAATAATAATAATAATAATAATAATAAT